>NC_061498.1:4238675-4466175 GCF_022539355.2 Hippoglossus stenolepis | reverse complement strand
GCCAGATCAAACAGCAGAGTTCAACCTCGGAGTCCATCAGCTATCGTCTGACGAACGAACAGTATTGACGACTGTAACGATACCGGTCAGAGCATATCGGATGTTTCGTGTATCAGGTCTGCAGATGACCAATCCGCTAAATATAAACAGAAGCTGCAGCGTCGGTGATGAGCACGAGGTGATATCACCGGACTCGGGCGCTATCACTGCTTCGTCATCGAGACCTTTCATCAAAAAGGAAACGACTTGTTTGTTCTTGTTGTTGTGAGTCTCAGATTGATTCTGGTCATGTTGTGGCACAAAAGGCGACTGTGACACCACCATTCCTCCTTTACTGCTTTTCCCTTTATTATACAAGCTCTAAAAACTGACCTTGTGTGGACCAGTAGACCTCATGGGACCAAATCCCAGTCCTAATGAGGCAAAACCTAATTTCCGAGGTCCTGGTTAAGGTTAAAGGGGTAAGTAAGTGGTTAGGCTGTCCACAGTGAATGCAAAGTCCTAATAAGGATAGCTTTGCAACCCTGTGTGTGTGTGTGTGTGTGTGTGTGTGTGTGTGTGTGTGTGTGTGTGTGTGTGTGTGTGTGTGTGTTTCAGTATCCCAGAGGTCTTGTTATAGGATTAAAGAACCCAGCAGTGACAGCAAGCCTCAGAGGACTATAAAAGTACAGCAAATCATGGCTTGGATCAGACACACACACACACACACACACACACACACACACACACACACACACACACACACACACACACACACACACACACACACACACACACACACACACACACACACACACAGCGAGAGAGTGATTTCCTGACAGAGTGAACAGTATGTGGGTTAAGGAACGAGGAGGCAGACAGGAAGTGATTACGAGGAAGATGACGTTTTAACGAATAGTTTGTTAAATACGCTCATTTCCTTGATTTTGCCAGAGGACATGACGAGAATATCTAAACCCAGTTAAATATAAAGCTGTACTGCTCATCACAGTAAAGGGAAACTGCTGGAAACCGCTGACTAGGTGCTGTTAGACCGTATCAACCAAGCAGCAACAAGTTATATCTGCTTGTATGAAAACCTCAATTCGTGGGACCATTTGCAGTTGCCAGGTAACCAGCAGAGACGGCAGGAAGTTACCTGTGATACATAACTCCAAATATTTAAAAAGCAAATTGATGTTTGTATATATTTGTTCTTCATATTTGTTCCGAGATGTGGTTTAAATTTTCTCATCTGATTTGGCAACAATTGATTAAATCATCGTATAGACATTAGTGAAAGGTGTGTCAACAAAAAACAAAGAGAAGCAACTGTTGTGTGTGTGTTTGTGTGATTGTCTGAGGTCTCATGTGAGCCGTCCTCGCCGTACCCCCTCCCTTCTCCTTCCTCCCCTGAAGCCACAGCTCCTGCCAAGCAGACGGCCGTGTTGATTTTCACTTAACGTGTGGGTTTAGCTGTAAATGTCAGCGGATGAGCGTCGAGTCTGCGTCTTGTGGAACATGCATCCCCGCACGCTGCTGATCCTCGAAGCAGTTTGATTTGGCAACAGCTTTCAAAACGTAGCAGATGACAGATAAAAGTCTGATGCAGAAATGTGAAGTGTTTTTTTTATATACAGACAAAAGAAGATAAATAACTTTGTGTTTAATGGAGCAAAAGCAAAATGAAGATAAATGAATCCCAAGTTATGTGATTATTAGGTTTTCGCACTTGCACGGCACCTGAGACGCCTCCGAATCCGCATCAACAATAAATATTAACTCAGTAACACAGCGAGTTTCTTTGAGAGGTGACAAGTGTATCTCCCAGTTGCACACATGCTCCTTCTCACTCTTCCTTGTAGTAAAATCTTTAAAAGGTAAATAAATAATTTCAAAGTGCTGATTTATTTTACCGCAGGCCCGAGTGTAATGATGCGGAAGACGGTTGGAGGATCTACTGGGGTAATGAGGCGGTTTATGGGCGTCAAAGAAAATCCACCAGTTAATACATATCGCAGATGGGGCCACACACACATATGTTCACGCACAAGATCAGACACACACATGCACATACATGGACCTCCGCTACAGGCTGTCGGCCACTGTTAGCTTGTTTTTAGTGGTAGCAAATATGGAAGGTTTCATCCCTGCATGTTCGGACTTGATTCAGCGACTTTTCATGTTTTATGCCAGCAGTGAAAAAAGCTGAAAATCATCCACGATAATAAAAATCACACATAAATGGCAACTTATATATTTTTTTCTACATTATTTTTCTAATCAACATAAAAAATAATCGATCTTCAGATCAGATTAACTGTTACCGGGTCACTGTAACTCGCGTTCACGCTAATTAAGCTCGGTGAAAACAAAGGAGAAATTTCTGCTGCGCTTGCCACTACAACTTTAAAAGAAAAATCCATATTCAAATACTCTGTTGTACAAGATAGCGTCTCTCTGTGGAACGAACCCTGCCTTACCAAATAAATGTTAATTGATGCGGTTAGCGTGACAGGTCAGCAGTCTGGAGATCACAGAGCCGCTCTCAGATGTGAGAGAGGAATCCGGTTTTAATAGCAGCTCAGGAACACGTTAACACTGTGTGTGTGTGTGTGTGTGTGGGCACGTGCACACTGCTGTGGGGGTGTACTACGGAGTTTGATATATGTAAATGCACCAGGTTGAATCATTTATGAAGTCACATACTATACATGTTATACATACTGTATTGTTTAATGTTTGTGTGTGTGTAGGAAGGAAAGAGGGAAACCAGCACTAGATACATTTGGTAATTGTTCAAATCAGATATTAGGCTACTTTGCCTGGAAATGGTTTTGAACAGTTCTCGTCAGTAATATAATACGCAGATTAAAGTACGTTTGTATTGTGCTTTCTTACATAATGGCAGCAAGAAAGATATGAGGGGTGTGGCATTGCTTATTGAGATGAAGAAATGCACGAGGGGAGTCAGTTTAAAACTCACATGGACATGAGACTTCTAACTTTTGCCATTTGTTAAAGATGGTAAAATGCTGATTGAAACACAAAGTCTTTATTTCATAGATTTGGAGCCTGTACATGTTGAATACTAGAGACCCAACAATCAAACCCTGTGGGACTCCATATTTAGTGTCTGCATTGATGATCAAATCAGTACTGCAGTATTATAGTCTCAGTGTTGTGATGTGGTCGAAGGAAAGACTGAAAGTGGAACTAGATCCAATTACATCGAAGAAGTTGTTGAGTATCTCAACTATTTTTTCCAATCAAAGGAATATTGAAGGGAGGGAACACACGTGGGGATTATCCAACTTTATTACACCATGTTGAGTTAGGGCCGTATCTCAAAAATGAGAACAATTTTCCTGCAGTAAAAAGATACTGCATATTATAAAAGCCCAGAAAAACTAGAACTAAGGGATTAGAACCAGTAAGAAGGAAAACTTCCTGTTGAATACAGATTTGTGTGTGTGTGTGTGTGTGTGTGTGTGTGTGTGTGTGTGTGTGTGTGTGTGTGTGTGTGTGCGTGAATGTATTAAAACTGGTGTACCATCGGTCTCTCTCGCTGCAAGTGAAAGTAAATGCTCCGCTGTGTATTTCCAGTCGTATAAAACAGATTCACAGCGAAGGTGATGTCACTGCGAGGGGAGTTGAAAGGGTTGCCATGGTGACAGGCGAAGGCAGTCGTGTTTGGCCCTGACTGGGTGGGGTGCCGTGATAAACACACACACAAGAGTGCATGGGTACGTGTGTGTGTGTCTGTGTGGAGACACGTCTTTATGCTTTCGGTGGGTATGTTTGTGTGTATACATTTGAGCGTGGATGTGTGTTTGTGTACTCTCTGTGTCATCCAATTACCTCCACACACACACACACACACACACACACACACCTCTTCGCTGATGGGCACCGAGCTGTCTCATTATGAAGAATAAAAACAGAACCAGAGGCTATTACATGAGGCTGTTACTGCTCGGTAAATAGACGTCTGCAACAAAGCGTGTGTGTGTGTTTGTGTGTGTGTGAGTGTGTGTTTCCTGTAGTCTTGAGGTATGCATTGCGGATTTGTCAGTTTATGAGATAGCACATCACACATCACTGCAACTTTATTATGTATTTAGGATATAAAGTTTTGTATTTGTATGTGTATTATTGGTGTTCAGACAGCAATGGTTCATATAATTCACAAGAAAAAAGGGATTCAGGTTTAAATGAATAATTATATTAATTATCATTTTCCCAAAGGCTTTTCACAAAATCACAAAATAAAATGCAATGAAAGAAAATTAAATATCATAAATTCTAAGGGTGGTAGGAAAAATACAAGAGTAACAGGAGATAGTAGTAAAAGTAGTGACAATAGAACATATGTACATCTGCAGGTGTGTGTGTGTGCATGTAAGAGAGGATGTTATAAATAAGTCATAACCATAATCTTTTAAATCAGACACTTTAGTTCATATGGTACAACCCCTGTCTGTCATACCAGGTATATCAGCACTGAAAATGTCCCAGAAAACGATTCCTAGAAAACTATTCACAGTCTGCGTGTTTTCACTCCCTGGAGGTGCAGATGAGGTTGGATGCTATGATGCAATTTTTTCAACTTGCAGAAGACATGATGGGATGTCTATAAATCTCAATATTGAATCAAAGTCCATGATGAAATCCAAACCCCAGATGACTGGAGCTAAATATTTACTTCTGATGTGCTTTGCTGAACATGTTACATCTTACTGTGAGACAGAGGTCAGCTTTCATCATTTTACATGCAGTTGGATGACTTTCCTCTCACTGTGGCTGACAGTTAATGGTCACTGGTTCCCAACAGAGGGAACTTCCCATAGACTTTATATAAAGATGGACGACATGACTGCTCCCTAAAAACACAGCCCTAGAGTCTCAATCCCTCGTGAATGGGAATTGAGATCACCTATAATAGAGATCACCTATAATAGAGTGTGGGACAAATAAAAACAATGGTCTGGAACCCCCCCCTGTAAAAACAGAGACATGTTGACGGTCTTTTCCTCCTTCTCCTCCTCTCTGGAAGGTCTGGTGGCTGACAAGAAGGATTTAGCTATCGAGGAGGTAGAGGACGAGAGAAACCTCAACTATAATCCTCCGGCTCAGAAGACTCTGCAGGAGATCCAGGACCTGGACAAGGACGACGAGAGTCTGGTCAAGTACAAGCAGACCCTGCTGGGGATGGGACCACTGGCAGGAGGTTTGTGTGTGTGTGTGTGTGTGTGTGTGTGTGTGTGTGTGTGTGTGTGTGTGTGTGTGTGTGTGTGTGTGTGTGTGTGTGTGTGTGTGTGTGTGTGTGTGTGTGTGTGTGTGTGTGAGTGTGTGTGGTTATTGACAGAAGAGCTGGTGATTCACACTGGTACAGAGTGTAACTGCAGCTTTAATAACACCATTTACTCAATATAACTACTTGGTGCGTAGTTCCTTTGAGTTATCAAGTTCACACACACACACACAAACACACACACACACACACACACACACACACACACACACACACACACACACACACACACACACACACACGGTGCCACCTGCTTGCCTCAGCATCTCCAGTCCAGCAGTGGTCCTGCCAGCTGATATCGGTGGAATAGCTCTGACTCCCTCACGACTGTAACTCAACACCACCTCATCTACATCCTAGGATCATGCAGCACAGTGAGAAACACGTGAATCTGAAATCTGTAAGAACCATATTTGTTTTTTCTTTCTCTCCAGACGCCTCTGGGCCCAATGTCTGTGTGACCAGGATGACCCTGTTATGTGACCAGGCTCCTGGACCCATCACCATGGACCTGACAGGTACACAGCACATTCACCCACAGCCACTGTCGCAGGCAGGATTCATAAAACTTCACAGGTTAAAAAGAGAGATCTCAATGAAGGATGATGGGTATGGTCCAAATCATGAATACCCAATACTCATGCGATGATATAGCTAGTATTATTCATGTATTTATGTAGTAATACTCCTGAGTACTTATTGACTGTTGGTCTCTTGTTTATTCTCTTGCTCCTCTGTCTTGCTTTACCTCTCCACCCAAACCCTGAGCACTTGTGGATGTGGTATGATGCTGCTCTGCCCTCTCATGTTACTGATATGCTCTGGAGCAAGGCATCCCACCCCACTGTGCTGCAGTTGGCGTGCAGAAAGACTGCAGTGGGTGTGTCCATGCTTGAGAGAGGAGACACAGCTAAATGTTTGCTTAGTGGGCAGTATTGACATTTTCCCCCGGGTGCAGGCGAAGGCGACAGGCAGGGAAGGAGAGTGAGGTGTCTGTAGGGTTGTGTGTGTGTGTGTGTGTGTGTGCATCCGCAGTGCATTGTAATCACGGGGCTGCAAGAAATTATGTCACAGAGGACAAAGTTGAGGAAAAAAATCAATCTGTGTGTGTCTGTGTGTGTGTGTTCCTGACTACACTGCATTCAGAAGTTGCTTTGATTTTTTCCTCGTCTGAGAATTTCCCTGCCTATCGCACACAGAATGTATCATCTACCTACCGTGTATGTTCATTCACACTCGAAAACTCCCAATCACAGACTGCAAAGACTAAAAAGAAAGGCCACCTGGTTGCTAGGCAATGCTGACTTTGTACTTTACCTTTTTCTCCATCTCAAACACAGAGAGCTGTGAAAAGTAGCTCACTGATTCGGTGCTAGTTACAGAGGAAATGAGAGGCAGATGGAAAATCACACAGGATTTTCCTTGAAAACCATTGACCTTTGACCTTAGACCTCCAATCTAATCAGTTCATCTTTGAGTCCAAGTTAATATTTGTACCAAATTTGAGGAATTTCCCCATGGAATTGTCCAGATATGGCGTTCACGGGGAATGGGACAAACAGACCAACGTACGGACAACCCAAAAACATTAGCCTCGCTTGCACAGAGGTATAAAGACCATTCACGCTCATGTTCACACTTATGGTCAATTTAGAGTCTCCAATTAATCTAGTCTGCGTGTCTGTGGACTGTGGGAGGAAGCTGGAAGTACCTGCAGAAAAAACCCACGCAGGCACAAGGGGGAACACGCAGGTCGCATAATAATTGACTTGAATTATGCTGTTCATGCTGTGGAATTAGAGAGAAAATGAGAAATAGGCTCGTGCTGCAAGAGAAAAGCGTCTCCCATCATAAATCTACAGCGTAAGCAGCAGTGTAATAATCTTTTCTGCTGGTGTATCACGTTACACACAGATAGCCGAGCCGGCACCAGGCTCCATGTGAAATGGACTTTCTGTCCGTGGCTGAATGCATTAGCGATCTCATTATACACTATAGGCTGTTACCAGTGCAGCACGGTGCCCTAATTGATGACGGGCATTTACTGCTGTGCATGTGTGTGTGTGAGTGTGTGTGTGTGTGGACAGAGAGAAGCTGCACTATAGCTGCTCTACACTCTGAGTTTAAGTGAAGAGGAGAAGGGAGATGATGCTAGTTGTCCTATCAGTTTTCACCTCTGAGATGTTATTTGGGTCAGAGTCTCGACCTTAACTTCTCAGTACTGAATCTGATGTGATCTGTCTGCAGCTCGTCAGACCTCTGGCTCTCGGGACAGCTGGACATGAACTCTGGGAAATGTCTGGAAAAATTGGATCCGGAACATTTTCTCAACTTTCACATTTGAAGAAGGCAGCAGGAGATTGTTCGGGACGCAGACAGTGAAACTTATACCCGAACAGGATAATGATCCTTCAGTGAGGAGGATTCACTACAAATTGTCCCCCTGACTTATTAAAGAAAGAGACTAAACCCAAATATCTTTGAAATAATAGGATTCATTCAGTCTGTGTATAGGATCCTTGCTTTCCTCGTCTTAATCCATCACTTACTTTCTGCCTTAGATATCATTCATTACATCCCAACCTTCTTTCACTCCATGTGAATGCAGGCCCACTGCCTTGCTTTCAGATTAATCTTCCGCAAGAGCCGACAGTCATTCCAGCTCTCGCCGCGGCTTCTGTTTAGATCAATGGGCCTGAATGTTTATGCACTGAAATATGAAAAACGATTTTCATCAGACTGAGCTGGCAGCAGAAAAACAACTTGTGATATATTTCAGTGTCTCGGTGGATACGGCAATAAGACGACCAGAGATAGAAATTCGATGTGGTCGGTCAGCCGTGCAAGAGCTGTGACCTAGTTTGGGTTAAAGGACACGTTACACATCAAATTTCAAGAGGATTGTAACATTTTACTACAGAACATGTGCTGTAAACTGTGATTTCTATGCGGGGAAATCAAACTTTTATTATGACGGAGGAGTCCACTACCACCTACGTCCTGTTTTAGCTCTGAAATGACCATAATATCCGAACTCATACATGTCTCAGTTAATGACGCACTACACAACAATATGTCTACACTATAATGTTAAACACAACCCTACCTGCACTTTGATATATGGTGCATTATAAACTGTATTGTGTATTTTGTGGCCTGCTGCCTGACCAATCTACACAAAGCAATATCCTTGCCTGTGACTTCTCGGTGCTCCGCTGCCCTAAATGCAAGCACGCCGGCTTTGTTAAACTTTCATGCAGCCTGGGTTGTTTTGCTGAGCAGGCTACATATAGTGCTGCTCATTTACTCGCTCACAACGAGCAGCCTCTCCATGTCAGTCACTCATCTACCTGTCACCATTCTGTGTTGTGTCGAGGATCATGTCAGTAACACACAGCCTCTGTAAGGGTGTTGCACTTGTAAAATTTGTGTAATAAAAGGAGGAATGGAAAGTAGGGACGTTCATTCAGAAGAACGGCATGTTGGCTTAAGGGGACCTGAAACCCGTTTACACAGTCACATAATGGGGACTTGTCTTCCTTGTGGTGACGAAAACCAAGTCCCCGTAATGTAAATGATACATTTTCAGGTGAAGACATGACTTAAGTTGAGTTTTACGTTAAGGTTAGGCTTAGGTTAAGGTTATGGTTAGTTAGTGTAGTAACTACGGTTAAGGATAGAGTTAGGAAATCAATATATGTAAAAGGAGACATGACTATGTGTGTGTGTGTGGGTGTGTGTGTGTGAGAAGAGAACAGGTAGACAGCTCTCCACACTGACCTATTTTTCTCAGTCAGACGCTCCCAGGAGGAGGTCGGCATCTTTTCCTCTCGAGAGAGAGAGAAGAGGAGGAGGAGGAGGAGGGGGAGAGGAATCAGAGGGGGGGAGAGGTGAGGATCTGCGGAGGCGGATGGATTGACAGAAATAAGACAAAGATACAGAGCAGTAAAAATAAATCTCCAAAAGTCAACTGTTGAGGAGCAGCTTTATTAAGTCCGTGACATATACGTCAAATCACAAGGGAAATATATTTTATTTTCAGTAAGGGTGAAACATTAGGAGAGTTGTATACAGTAGAAGTGACGGAGCCTAGACCCTTTGTTGGAGGCCTTTAATGTCTGAATGTGCCACAAAAAAATGCATATACAGTATATATATGTTTCTTTTTAATATAGGTTACACCAGTGGGAATCAAACCTGTGACACCAAACTGAGTTCTGCACTGTCTGCACTCAGTGTGTGTGTGAATCTTATCTGTAGGTCACTTCCTTTCTCTTCCTGTCTCCGTCCTCGCTCCCTCCACTGATGTCTGTATGCATTCACCCCTCTATCTCGCCCTCATCTCGTCCGTCCTCTCTCTCCATGTCCATTAGGAAGCACTCAGGACGGATGGTTGAGTTTAAATTGAGATATAAAGTGATTAGGTGGTGGATGCATTTCTGATTGCTGTGTGTGGGTTTTTTATTTATTTATTTTTTTTACAATGGCTCGGGATGCTTCTTCCCCTCAGTATGAACCCATTCAACCCCACAGCACGGCAACAGCAGTGTTACTGTGCAAAGACGGTGTTTTGGTTTTAGCAGTAACACTAAATCACCAGTATTATGACAGAGTTGTACAGAAAGCATCAGACCTTCAAGTGACTGTTCATCTTACAGAGCGGAGAGGGAAATGCTTCAAATCCCCAGGTTCAAGGATATTTCTTGTTTGGCAGTACATTTGCTACTGCATTAAATTTAACTGAGTTGACTTTCATGCCATATTCTGTATTTGTACGGAATATCCGTCCATCCCAGTGTTGTGAACACGATATCTCAAGAATGCTTACAGGGAATTTCTTCAAATTTGGTACAATCGTTCACTTGGACTCACAGATCAACTGTTTGGAATTTAGTGGTCAAAGGTCACAGATCATTGTCACTGTGACCTCTCAAACTATATTTTCTTACCTTGTGAACATGATATCTCAGGATCACCTCCAGGAAATACTTTCAATTTTGGTGTGAACATTCACTTGGACTCACGGTGTTACTGATTACATTCGGGTGGTCAAAGGTCAAAGTCACGGTGGCCTCACAAAAGATTTGTTTGGGCCTCTTAAACATAATATCTCAAGTCCTCCCTTTAATTTTAACGTAGAATTTTGACCAGTTGTCATTTGTTCTCAAAGATGAACTGAATAGATTTCAGCTGTCAAAGGTCACTATGATCTCGTATTGTTGTGAATGCAACACGTCAGGGACACCTGGGGAGTTTCATTACATCTGAAACAAACGTTCACTCGGACTCAAGATAAGAAAAATGGGAAGGAAGAAGGAAAAAGAAGAAAAATAACAACAAACTGCTGAAAATGTCAAATATAAATAGAAACTAACCTTTTCAAAAACCTGCAATATTTGAAGATGAATATTCACCAATTCCTCCAGAAGCAATCTCTGGTTTTATTGGTTCTCCTACCGTATTACAATATATTTGCAGAGTCGTATCATGAGTCATTTTCCAGCACGTGTCTGCAGTGGTAATGTAAAAGATGATGTCATTAGGGCCATGTTGTCCATGTGTGATGCTTCACTGTTGTTTTGTTCTCGTGTGTTCGCAGGAGACCTGAACTCTCTGAAGGAGAAGAACTTCTCAGTGCAGGAAGGAGCGAGATACAGACTAAAGATTCACTTTAAGGTACGATGGATGGGTGAGGTCACAGAGCTAAATAAAGCATGTGCATTAAAACATAGAAGGATGTGTATAAACAAAGAGAGACCATGCTGAGTAAGCCTCTGTGTCCTGCTCAATCGAACCACAATATCAAACAGGAACATTATCATATTTAATGAGCCTTTTCAGTGCTGTTCCATTGTAGAGTGCCAGTAAAGGTTAAAGCTGGACAAGCAGTAAGTCATGTGATGTCAGTAAGTTAGTTTCTCATGTTTGACGATGGATTATCATCTCTAAAATTATAAATTTGTTACTTTTATTTTTATGAATAGCAAACATTTGGCTCTGTTGACGACAGTGAATGACATTGAACTGAAATTAAAACAGTTTCCAGAGGATGAAGCCGACTGACTTTAGCACCATCAACAGGCTCAACAACTATCATCTGGATTTCCATTTTAATTTTGTACATACATTCATTGTGCCCAGAGGAGGAACTCTGGTCATTTTCACTTGTCCTGGTTCCGATGGTTGATGTTAGACGTGCTGAGAATAAACAAACAGTTGAGAGAGCGACTCTGCTGTGCTCTGAGGACTCCTGCTGGACAAACGCCTTCACTGTATAACCATTGTGTTTTGTAGACAATTGTGGTATTTATAATTAAAAAGTAATTTAATAACAGTTAGATAGATACATTGCTACCTGCAGTTATTGAATGTCTAATAGGGTTGATGCTGCTACATGGAGTGTGTTTACCCTTCATGTTCCACTTTCCTCCCACTGACAAACACACAAACCCTTCTGAGCTCATGTATTCAGGTGAACCGGAGACTTTAAATTGCCTGTAATGCGTGAGATCTTAGCAAAGATTTAATGAAACTGTGTGTCTGTCTCCAGGTGAACCGAGAAATTGTTGCTGGCTTGAGGTACCATCATGTGACGTCCAGAAAAGGAGTAAAAGGTAAATTCATAAAGATGAAATAAGACCAAATAGAAAATGACCCCAACACTGACAAGGAGACAAATGAACATCAATCATTGTACATAGTTATATTGTGTGTTTAATAAACTTAAATGTCCCCATTTATACCTAAAAACATGTGAGTATGAGTTTATATTTGTCTGTGTCCTATTTTTCAAGTAAGAATATGACTTTAACAAGAAAGTGTGAGTGAAGCTGAAGTCATTTTATGAAATTTGGGCCTATATTCAACAGACCTCTAAGAATTACACTTTTGTATCTTCCTGCAGTGGACAAGGTGTCGTACATGGTGGGAAGTTACGGCCCAAAGCCAGGGGAGTACGAGTATCTCACCCCGGCTGACGAAGCACCCAAAGGCCTGATGTCACGTGGCCACTATCAGATCAAGTCCTACTTCATCGACGACGACAAGAACGTCTTCTTGTCCTGGGAGTGGAACCTCGACATCCTAAAGGACTGGAACGAATAGAGGGGAGAGAGAGAGAGAGAGGAGGATGATGCTGCTCTCTTCCCTCCTCTAACTCCTACTCTTCACCTCCCTCTTTTCTTTACACCGCCCAAAACTGGAGGCTCTACCTCTGCCTCCTCCTCTTCCTCCCTGTTCTCCTCTTCTACTTTTTCTCCCCTGTCTGTTTGATGCAGGTCCCATGAAACCTGTGAGCAACTGGGACGTTTAAAGGAGAGAATCCTTCCTTTCTCTATTAACTCCGGGTTGTAACTGCATTTTAAAGTTATCCACATGAAGGAGTCTTCCTTCAGTTTAACTTTCAGTCTCCTTCCTCCTCATACTGTTATATTTCCAGGGGCCCGAGCTGAGAGGGGGACCCCAAGAACCCCCTTAAATACTATAATGGGTATGTACAGTAGACTGCGACAACCCCGTGGTCAGAACCCCCCACGAGGCCCTTGCCTCTATCTTTCTGCCAAAAGCTTCGTAATTTTAGAGGTTTGGATGGAGACGAAAACTGTATCATGTATCATGTGTTTCTTAGCGAGAGGGTCCATTTTGGTTTTATGTAGGGTCCCCTCAGGTCCCTTTAAACGCCCCTGCATGTTTCCATATGTTCATACAGCAGCAGGTGATTAAAGGAAATCAGTTCAGGCACAAAGGGAAGAACAATATACATATGATTTAAGGGATAGTTCACCGAAAAATGAAAATTCACTCATTATCTACACACCACTATGCCGGAGGAGTGGGTGAAGTGTTTGAGTCCACAAAACACTTTTTTTTCAGTGTTTCAGGGGTAAACAGTGTTTAGCCCAGGCGAACTCGTCTTCAGACATAATAAAACAACAGAAAATACACAACATGCCTCCATACTGCTTGTGTGGTGTCATCCAAGTGTCCGCAAACCCAGACATTCATATATACGATTCGAAACAAGGTCATTTCCACCGTGTTTTAAGTCCACTACCGGAAGTGGCTAAGCTAGCAGACAAAAGCAGACAAAACTTGGTGTAAATGACCTCGTTTCAAGTCGAATATGAATGTCGGGGCTTGCGGACACTTGGATGACACCACACGAGCAGTATGGAGGCATGTTGTGTTTCTTCTGTTGTTTTAATACGTCTGAAGACGAGGTCGCCTGGGCTAAACACTGTTTACCCCTGAGACTTCTAAAGTGCTTTGTGGACTCAAACTCTTCACCCACTCCTCCATCGGCACAGTGGTGAGTAGATAATGAATGAATTTTTCAGTGAACTATCCCAATAAGTCCTGGAAAGACTTGTTTCAGGTGAAGGGCCCCATATCTTGCACCCAAGCGTGACGCAAGTGTCACTAAAGTTTCAAACCAATGCAGTTGTTGTTTGCGTGTTCAGCGCCCACGTTGTCTCTATAGCAAATGTATGAGGTGAGGTCAGGACCGTTGTTGTCTTGAGGCTGTGGAAAAACCTGATCTTAGTCAGAGACGCAGTATGTCACTGTAAATTTAAGGTCGCGTTACGTTCTTTCTTGGAGTCAGTCGGGCGGGATACGTTAATTTCTAGATCCAGGATATCAAAACCTCCAATATCCACTACAAATACATTTTAATAAGTCCACTTAAAATATGAAGAAAATAAGTAGTTGGAGTTCCAAAACGTAAGAATGGCAGTTGTCTCAGATTTGTCATATGAGTTGAAAACATTAGAATATAAGGAATCAAAATGTCACCAGAAATTTTACTTTATGTGTTTTCTTATGTATTTATTTAGTTTCTACATGTTTTTAATTACATGCGATAGGGTTTTTATTGATCTGTCTGTTGATCGATTAAGGGACGAGGTTCAACCATCTTCTATCTTATTTTAATATTGGGTCCTCCCTCCTGATTCTCACTTTTTATTGCAGTCATGTATTTTACATCGGTATAAATCCTCAACTTCAGTTTTGATACAACATATAAAGGAATATTTTAGAGTCCTTTGATAAAATGACCCACTAAACGATCAGAACATGACTTTCCAAACCATTCATTCACTGGTATGAAAAGAAAAATGAAATCACTTCACTTAGATTATTTTATCAAACTTTTTTAGGAGTTTTGTTTGCTTTTAAAGCAGCAGTTTGCTTTGTGGAGCTTTTTGAAAGAGCAGACCAATGAAAGACGGAACCTGAACTGTGTATATTGTAGAAAGAGATGCATGTATGTCCTTGAGTATTTGATACTATTCACACAGTGAAAATAAACAAACTTCGCCCTTTCTGAACCGCTCTCCTGTTCCGAGGACACAAGATGTGAATAAAAATATACATTTGAAGGAAACACTTTAAGATGGTAGCTGGAGAACAGTGACGTAGTGTCAGAGAAAGGACAAACTGATTCCCCCTTAAAAAATAAAAGAAATATCATTATTGTGTCAAGTCTTTGGATATGATATTATCATCGTTGCTGAACATATTGATCATTGAACTACCATTTGAAACTGTTGTGATCTAAAACTAACTGTAAATGTTGGCTTGTTGGGTGTTGCATGGTGTAACCGGATTCTCTCTCTTCCTTTTTTTTTTAACAACTTAACTGTAAAAACTTTAATGTGGTTTAAAAAGAAAAAAAAAGATGCTGATGCAATATCCAGAGCTCACTTGTTGCCAGATACTGCAGATCAGTATTTACATGGGACATTTTAAAGGCACAGATAGCAGCAGCAGTCTGTGTCTCCTCCCCCCCCCCCCAGGCTGCAACAGTCAAGTGCTGCATCGTCAAATATTGGTGTCAAATCGAGCATCCTGTATCTTTTAATAAAGGCAATTCAAACAACCAGTGACGTGTCTCCTTTGAAGTATTTGTCCTCTGGAAATGTCTTTGTTCCAATAATCTAAACTAAAGTAAACCTGTGAATGTCCAGCCTGTAACTCACACAGAACACGGGCACGTAGTGAAAAGTGACATGAAGAAGATCCAACTTCTGCCTCATGTGCCACATCTCCTCTCAAATGAAGAACTTTGCATGACGACTAAGAGCCAGAGTGTGGTGCTAGAGATCAGACATCAAACCAAACATCGCTCCAAGATGGACACCAAACCCGCAAAAAAGGTCGGACCAAAACAATATGGTGGCAAACTGTGACGGCCGAGCTCAAAGAGACGGGTCTGACATGGGGAGAGGCCCGACACGTAGCCCGGGACAGGCCTGTAGATGGAGGCAGATCGTCGATGCCTCATTCCCCTCAAAGGACAAAGAGGATTAAGATAAGAAGAACTCACAGGACAGAAAAAACTTGAGAAATCTGTCTTTTTATTGTCTGCTTTCTTACATTATTGACATGATGTTAAAATGTGAACACGGCAACATGTTAAAATCCATTCTACATGTGGATTAAATCAAATGTTACAATAAAGAAATGTACATGTAAGTTAAGTTCTAAATCCTTTGCCGAGACATGTAAAGGAAACATAGAAATACTAATGCTTATTATCTCCTCTGCCAGGGTTATTATTGACAACAAGATATTGACCTTTGTCTGACATTATTTGTATTATGATGTTTACATTAGTTGAATATTCTAATCATAGTCATGTCAACATGTTGCAGATCATAGTCTGATTCTAACGACAACAAGAAATAACTGCCGTACATGGCAATGTCACAAAATGCTGTGAAAACTTCAATAGGATGTTATAATGTGATTAAGACATAAACACGTCTACATGATCCCACTAAGGTCGGAATTCTCCAAATTCCTTCATTTGATAAGGTAAAGGTAATCAGATGCTGTTTCTATGGCAGCGTCTTATTCAGACGATTAATCAGGTTAATATCAGAATATTTTTGACCCAAACAATCTGTTTCATGATCCTTTTCTCCCACTGTTGGGTAAAACACTTGAGAGCAGGTTTATCCACATCACCTGCTCAGGGACTGGGTCACAGCCACATGACAACTGACAGCTCTTCTCCATCCTTCTTCTGTCCTCACGTGTGGGTCAGTCCTCCTCGGAGGCCGTGGGTACTGCGGCGGTGGTGTTGTTGCTCCTGAGCGCCTGCTCCAGCAGGGCTCGCTGGGCTGTGGCCGGCAGATAGAGGAAGGTGTAGAGCAGAGCCAGCAGCAGCAGAGCCAGCAGCAGAGGCAGGCCCCAGTCCGATGTCATGATGGGCTCCTCACAGCGAGCCTGCAGAAACGACTTGTTCTGCATGATGCACGGAAAAGTCACGAGACTGATGCAGGTGTGAAGTGCAAGAGAACTCTAAGTCTAAGAGATTGACAAAATACAGAAATGCGTCCAACGACCAAGGCTTAAATAATCAGGATCATCAATTTAAATCAATTAAGGTGTTATTATTCCTTAAATTAGGCATATTTCACTCTGCTGTACTGGATCCAGATGAAGGGAACACACCAAATCAGTCTGGTGTTCTGGTCGTCTCGTTCCAGACTCAATCCAAGAGTTTCAATTCCTGGAAAGATCCAGAGAGCAAAAAGCAGGGAGTCAGCCTGGAGTCAGTAAAATCCACGGTAATGCAACATCCAGGTAAGTCTTCATTCACAAAGCCGGAAAATTATTCCTCTGCTTCCCTCACATGCAAATAATCTGACATTTGATGATATTTCAAGTTCAAAGTAAAGCAAGTTTTGTAACATAAGCAACAATATACGCTTGTTATTGAGAGTGATCATCATAACTGTCTGTAATATCTGAGAGCTTGAGGCAGCGACTCTCTCCTCTCTCCTCTTGATCCTCTGTCATCTGACGGAAATGTTTGTGATGGAAAACTGCTTTGTGCCACGTGCCTGTGTGTGTGTGTGTGTGTGTGTGTGTGTGTGTGTGTGTGTGTGTGTGTGTGTGTGTGTGTGTGTGTGTGTGTGTGTGTGTGTGTTAGATATTGATATCCTTTGTGTTATGGTTCATGCCCAGGTAAACATGCCAATCTGCCATTCAGCTCTTTGAGATTATTTTCTCTCAAATATTACGCAACAATAACCTCAGACACAATTATAGAGACACAGTGCTTCATCTGACACACACACACACGCACGCACAGACACACACACACACACACACACACACACACACACACACACACACTCAAGGAGAGGCCGAGCGGGTTATGAAATGTCAATTATATAATAATTCTTAATCTTCTTAGCTGAAAACACATTGCTACCTGGCTGCGTTCAGGGATTACTGGAGGTCCCTGCTCTTTATTCAACCTGTGCGTTTCAGCACAGTATGTTCCACACAATCAGCACTTTGATAATAATCCAGTGTGACATGGAGAAACGTTGAGAGGAAATTTAGATCCACAGCACAGAAGATGATTAAAATTTCTGAGGGAGTAGATTGAGAGGATTCCTCCGAACATGCGAATGCTGACAAATCACAAGATTATAAAGAAAAGACCCTGCTTCTAAAAACCCAGTGACTATTTTAGGAAAACTGTTATGATTTATATTTTTTAATTAGACTTGCCAAACACTATTCTAGTACAACATACTGGTGATAAGGGGCAACCATGTGAAACTCCAAATAGCCATAATTAGTTAGCAAGTACAGTGTGTTTTTCATGTTTTTTATTATGTGGAGCAACTTTTGCTGACAGCTGTAGAAATAGAAAACATGAGCACTAGTGAGACACCAACGTCTCAGCGGCTTTCAGAGGCCGCACGGCGACACGGTGGTTCAGTTTTTACACGGTGGCACCACAGACAGATCAGAGCTGCTGAGTCTGCATGTTCCTGCACTCCAGACCTTACCAGTCTGGAAGGTGATACACCACAGAGGGTAAATGACCTTTAGAGCCTGGTGTATGCTGGAAGGTTAAAATGATTAATGGTGTTACTGTCAAAATACACATTTTGTTGATTTCTTTCAATTAAAATAATAATAAATTATAAAATGAGATTGTCCAAAAAAAACTGACTGGTACTTAAAGCATCACTGTCCCTCAAAATTTGACTGTGACAAAAAATATGAATATGATCTAAATTTGCATGATAAATGGTTCATAATAATCACCTGAACTTTTATTTATGACATCATTCATCATATGTGTTATACTCATAGACTGTATATACTTCACATTCATCCTTGATAGTACAATAATAAGACTTATACACAGTGTAAACTATTTATACATGTCTTTAATGATGTTACACAGACGGTAGGTGTCGCTGTTCGTCTTACACGGTGGTTTGTCCTCCGCCATTACAAAGCAAAGAAGAAGAAGAAGGAGCGAGCAGCTGCTGGATTCCTCGTGGGTTTGTTTACATTCGTGTTTTCACGCGAACTTTCACTACGTCAGAAACATCCCACGTGTTATTTGCGGGTTGTCTAATCCGTGGTGATTATCCAGATTATTTGATAACCAGCGGGATATCTAGTTTGATGACGTTGTTAGCTTGGAGCAGCTAGCAGACCAGTGGAGCTAACAGGCTAACCAGACAGCTAGCAGCAGGTTGTTGTGTCTGTGCTTCTCCCTGATGAGCAGAAATCACCTCTTTATTATTATTCAGTTAAAAAAGTAACTCAGACACGAGAGCAGCTACGACCTGTTCCACACATTCAACCAGTTTAAAACCAGTTTAAACACTGATGTGCATGTGGCTGGTTTATGTTCGTCATGGACAGTTTTACAATGTTCTCTTCATTCATAGTTACTATGAAATACTAACTTGAGGTACTTTCTCTGTTTATTGCAGTATTTCTAATTTGTGCTTCTATTCTACTACATGTCAAATAGGAGTATTGTACTTTACTCTGCATAAGATTTGACATAACAGTAGATATACAATGTACTAATTTAAATGTGACTAAAATACTTTAAATTATCATACACTAGGTCTTAAATATGGTAACGTCAGTCCTGCTTTAAATTCAGCATATCTTTGATTATGGGTAATTATTATATTATATTCTAGGACTCTGTTCTTCCTTTATATCTGTTGTACTTGACATTGGTCTTAAATTTAACTTGTTGAAACCTGCAGAAACCCTGATAATAATAATAGTAATAAAATGGTAATAGAATGACACTGCACAAAATGTTATATTTGTGTGTAATGGGTCATTCACAATGATAAATACTTCTTAAACGTCAAGGCAAATTTGTTTAAAATACACATAAGAGGTCAAATTTAATTTCAGGATCCAGATGTTGTGCCTGATGCAGTCAGGGCCTACGTTTTTACCAGAGAAGGTTTATAGTTAGATAAATACATAGAGGAATAACATGATCATCCATATTCTCTCCACAGGGCTACAGGTGTTGTGTCAGTCCATCGCTGCACATGATGACCACAGAGCCAGAGAGCCTGGAGAGCCTGGAGAGCCTGGAGAGTCTGAGTGTGCTCTACCAGAGCGATGACTTCATTGTGGTCGACAAGCACTGGGACATCCGCATTGACAGCAAGATGTGGTACGAGAAACACACCGTGCAGGCTCAACTCCGGCACCGCTTCCCTCAGCTGGCGGACCCGAGCACCTACTACGGATTCAGGTCCGAATCACACTGCTACCTAAATCAGCTCGTGGACATTGTACTCATAGAGCATTATAGTCTCATCATCTTTCTTCTTTCCCCTGCAGGTTCTGTCATCAGTTGGATTTCTCCACCAGTGGGGCCCTTTGTGTTGCCCTCAATAAAGCTGCGGCCGGCCGCGCCTACCGCTGCTTCAAGGACCGCACTGTCACTAAAGCATACCTCGCCCTGGTATGAACTACAAACCATAAGGATTCAAACACACACACATGCATCTGTTTGTCTGCAAAGCTGCAAAACTCATATTAAACTCACTTATGTTTGATAGAAAGTCTCAATAAAGTTTAAATTACTTACACATTTTTGCTATCTAGATTCGCGGCTGCGTTGAGGAACAGACGCAAACTCTGGACTTCTCCATCGGCAAGAACTCCTCAGAGGGAAAAACACATATGATGTGTATTGAGGGAACAGAAGGTACATACATTGGGCCGGGTTAGCACTGTGTGTGAGTGTGAGTGTGAGTGTGCGTGCGTGCGTGCGTGCGTGCGTGTGTGTCTGTGTCTGTCTGTCTGTCTGTCTGTCTGTCTGTCTGTCTGTCGGAAACTTCAGCCTTTGTTCATATGTTCAGCATGTTTTTTAAATTTTCCTCTGTAGCAAATTTGATAGAGTTGGAAATGATTCATATAATTGTGACTAATTCAGGCTTCAAATGACCAACTGCACTGCCTGACTATTTATTAAACTACACCAGGCTGACACAAACATGACTAATAGATTCATATTTCTCTCTTGTCAAATGTAAATATAACTGCACACATTTTCTTCTTCTTTTTCCTGCTCATGCTCAGTCTGTCCTTCTCTTGTCAGGCTGTGAAAACCCCAAGCCGTGCCAAACCGGGCTGACAGTGCTGGAGTATGGGCTGTATGATGGAGATCCTGTGACCAAGGTGCTCCTGCAGCCGCTCACTGGTAACAGCACTCGTTTGTTTCCTTTCATATATACACATATATTCACCTCAAGATCCATTCTGTAACAAATGACACTACAGCAGGTTTACACAAGGAACAGGGGTCATTGCTGGTGAAACGGCTTCATCATACATTAAATGATGAAATGATTACATTGAAGCTGAAAGATGACTAACTCATCACTGACTAATTAAGCATACTGTGTTGTCTACCCTCTGTGATTGATTGGTAAAAAGATTCATATTTAAGACCATAGTAATATATTATTTCATCTTGAGATATCATGTTCATGACAAGGCTCTTCTTCCCTGTTTGACACCGCACCACTTCTTTCCCCCTCAGGCCGGACCCACCAGTTAAGGGTCCACTGCAGCGCCATTGGCCACCCCATCGTCGGTGACTTCACCTACAGCTCAGGAGCGGACGACGCCCCGTACCGCATGATGCTGCACGCCCACTTCCTCCACATTCCCTTGGATCCACAGCCCCTGCTCGTCTCTGCCGGAGATCCCTTCCTCCCCGCGGTGGATCCCAAGTGGCTCCCGGAGCGCTCGTTACGTACACTGACGGCCACTGTAGAGGCCCTGCTGGAGCGCAGGGTGGAGGAGGACAGGAAGGTTAAAGAGGAGGAGAAGGAGAGCGCAAGAAAAGAGGAGGAGAGGAGAAGGAAACGTCGCAAGGAACAGAGGACTGAGAAGGAGAGCGATGAGCAGAGGAGGCAGTGTCAAGAGTGGCTGAGTGAATGGGCTGGAGACTGATAACGAGTCTTTTGTGTTGTTATTTATGTTAATTTATTTTAGCTTTTTACTTATGAAAGCCACGTTGAACGTGTATACTCCACCAGTGTAGTTTTTTATTGGCATATGTGGTTGTGGACCAGGACGTTAATTCCCTCACAAACCAGTTATAAACATTAGGTTAGAAAACTTACTTGTGTGCGCCTGTAAACTGCTTTTTAACAATTCAAACCACTGACATCTACCCACGATTGGACCAGCGCCTCTGCACTAGTTTACAAATAAGTGCCTTGCTCAAGTTTACCTTTATAGTTTTCAATAAATCTATTCCTGTAGATTTATTTAGCCAAGCAGATCATCTCAATGTGCCAAAGTTCTGAGCCACTGATTCACAGAAATTGATGTGAAAATCAAAGTAAAAGCTGTTATATGTTAAATGGGCTTTTAGTGTCAGTTTCCAACCCTCTTCCTCGGTCTTTGTCATGTTTTATGGTTTTACAGCTTTTGAGTACACTATTAAAAATAAAAAGAATTTTGTGTCAATGTTAAAAATACAGATCTCTCCAAACTAAGCGTTAATAAAACTGTACTAAACAAAAATCTGTGATAAGTTTTTTGTCTTTGACATTTTAATAAACTATCTCTGAGCAGAGAAAAAAAACAAAAAAACACACTGTTTCAGTGTCGTATCTGACTTTTCCAAGGAACACTGTGGGTTTGTGCAACTGCCAGAAGGTGACACATTGAACAAGACGCCACATGTACACCTGCTACCCACACAGCATAAAGTGGCAGCACCAGTCAGATCACAACTCTCCCTGTGTAGTGTTAGTCCCGTATGAAGGTTGCCTTTGTGTTCTGTTGTCATCAAGGTGATCTTCAGGAATCTTTCAGTCGTCTGTTATCTATCTATCTATCTGTCTTTCTTTTCTCTTTCAGTAATTAATGCTCCATTATTGTTGTAGTTACAATTTACTTATTCTAAAAATCCAATATTTTAAATTGTGTTTGTCAGATCTCAAAATTAAAAATGTGTGATCACCACTTCAATGCATTGTTTTCATTCAGTTTGTGTGAGGACACTAGGCTGTGTTTACAGAGAGGGGTGTCAAGAGAACTACGTTACCCACAATCCAACAAGAGCAGTGGCCATAGGCTCACGCGTCTCTTCAGTCAGACACCAGGAAGTGAGGCGAGCAGGAGTGAGACAGAATCAAGAGTCAGGGAAACAGTTTAAAGATTCAAATCAAACTAATCCAGGTGAACATGGCTGCTGAGGTCTTCTCCTACGAGAGTCTGGTTCACGCTATATCCGGAGCTGTGGTGAGTTAACTTCAACTTTCTCCATGTTCGGTGCAAACTGCAGCTGTCAGTGCGCACACGCTGTTTTTTTTAACATCTGCCAAACCAAACTCCATTCAAGATACTGCGAATTCTGATGATTTAGAAAACGATGCATGAGACGCTGTGTTTGAAATCCTAACGTGCACATTAGTCTTCGATTCGGGAATCAGCAGCTGTTATTTATAATCTACCAATGCCGAATTGAAGAGCACCATTTGCTGACAGGAGAAGACCCACTAACTTCTGCTTTACTGCATGATTCCTGCTATAGAAACTTAAATCCATTCAAAATTATGAGATTTAGCAATGACATTTGGTGTGGGTGTTTTTTTCTTTCTTTTCTTCATATGGAACAATATGACATGTACAAATATTAATGTTGCACAACTGACTGTTGCCTGTTCCAGGGAAGCGTGACTGCGATGACAGTATTCTTCCCCCTTGACACTGCCAGACTACGGCTGCAAGGTGAGCAGGATAACAGAAATGTGCAAGACACATTTTCTATCTGTAAAATCCTGTTACGCTACTTATATTTGCTTTGCATTGTACTATTTTCTATTATCTTTATTGTTATTATGGCAAATTTACCCATAGTGGGACTAATATAGGATTATTGTATTGTATCTTAAATGTAGTCTTTTGTTGTTGTTTTGTATTTTCTCAAAAACCACTTGTTGTTTGTTTGTGTTCAGTGGATGAAAACAGAAAGGCCAGATCCACTCCAGCCATTCTGGCAGAAATTGTCAAAGAAGAAGGACTGTGAGTGGAAATAATCACATTTTTCTCAGCTTTGTCAGTTACTACATGTAAAACACAGCCTTTGTTTACATCCTGTACATACTTTGTGTACATTGTCTTTTTGAATACTACAAATGTTGACGCCAAGGTGGAACATTTTCATGTCCAACAATTAACAGCTTGTTTAACCTCATGGTAACGCCCGTAGTGGTTTGGTATCGTGTCTTCTTTTGAAATCGTTTTCCCACAACACAACTGACACACAACACCAGAAACCATGTCCTATGTGGAGTTTAAGAAGTGGTCTGAGATGTGTTCCTGTGTTTTCTAGTCTGGCTCCTTACAGAGGCTGGTTCCCCGTCATCTGCAGCCTGTGCTGCTCCAACTTTGTCTACTTCTACTGCTTCCACAGCCTGAAGGCGAGATGGCTGAAGGGAAAACCGTCAGCACCCAGTACTGACTTAATCGTTGGCATCACTGCAGGTGAGATGGTCCTTGCAGGTGAGAGTAGAAAACCAATCAGAAACCACAACCCTATAAAACCCTATAAATCCTAATAGTCCATCTTGCAAATGTGATTGTGTCAAGAGATAAGTGTGAGCCGTCCTAATTGTGTCAGCCACATTGAAATCTGAGTTTACTCAATATTACTAGATTTACAGATGTTTAAATTAACCACAGCTGTTTCTGGTGTTTCAGGTATTGTAAATGTTCTCGTCACCACACCCCTGTGGGTGGTCAACACCAGACTGAAGCTTCAGGGTTCCAAGTTTCGCAATGCAGACATCCGGACCACCAACTACTCCGGCATTCTGGGTAAATGGACATTGTCTATATGTTCTTAGAATTTATTCACATTTATTCACCAAATACATGATGATTATGACCTAATTGTACGTTTGTTTTGCTCCTGCAGATGCGTTTGTGCAGATTGTCCGCCAGGAGGGCGTGGGAGCTTTGTGGAACGGGACCTTCCCATCCCTGCTGCTGGTGCTGAACCCTGCCATCCAGTTCATGATTTATGAAGGGCTGAAGAGGCATCTGAAGAAAGGAGTTCCCAGGGAGGTGAGAGAGACAAGGACAGAAACGGACGAGGGAGGGGAAGGAGGACAGAGACATCTGAAGGAAAGGGAAGTGCATTTAAATTAGAGACGCAGGCTAGAAGAAGGAATGGTGGCCAAGAAAGTCCAGATGCAGGGAGGAGGATAGATGAACTGAAAACTAAAACTAAAATTAAAGTTGAATGCTTTTATAACTTATCATATATATATTTAAGAACACAAATACTGGAAATGATCCACTGAAAACAAGTAAACCTATAATAATTAATAATAATAATACAGTTAATTTCTAAGAGATGTCTGTAAAACGGCACATATACACCTGTGGAAAAGTATAGAGAGGTTACTTCAGGTCATCCCATTATCTGGATGAGTAGACGCTCGATATGCGTCGACATGGTGATTCTCACATGACTTTCTCTTTGGCTTAAAAACAGAGGTGAGAGGGAATGTAGAAGCAAATATAACGAGACAATAACATTTTGACATTTTCACTGTCTACAGCCTCATTTGTGGATAAACACATTAGCTGAGGAGAATCGGGTGAACACGGTGAGGGAGCGGAGGACCAGCTGGTCTGAGCTCTGTTCTTCTGATAATGTTACGTAGAATTGTAACAAGAAATGTAACGAGCTTTCTTTTTCCCTCCCAAGCTGTCGTCCATTGAAGTCTTCCTCATCGGCGCTGTGGCCAAAGCTGTGGCCACCACTGCTACATACCCACTGCAGACTATACAGTCCATCCTCAGGGTAGGTGCTATGTGTGTTATACGTCTGTGTACGTGTTATAGACTGTTTATAGAGATGGTCGACATGACAGATCCCCAACAGTGAAGCCTAAGGGTCTCGATCGTCATGTGGTGGCTGTCTGCAGTGTAGGTCATAAGCTCCTCCATGTTAGTTGATGGGACATGCACCAAACTAAAATGTCATCAAATACATTTTCTCAAAGGTCTTTGTTATTTAAGTTAGTTCTAATCACACTGATGTTTGTTCGAGTGCTTATTTTTGGCTTTACTTATCTGATTATATGAAAATGGGGTGAAACGTCATGATTGACAGCTGAGGCTCACTAAGGATTGATCTAAATGTTGCTGGCATCCAAAAGACGGCAGCGTTCGTGTCTGGGATATTTTGGCTTAATTTTTGGATAGTAGGAGAAAGTGGAGATGCATTTTTATATACAGTTATTTAGCTTTTACAGTTTTTCATACTTTTTTCATTTACCACAGTTTGGACAATACAGCAGGTCAACAGACGAGTCAAAAATCCTGTCCAGTCTAAGGTCTATCAAGTGTCTACTGGTCAATAGAGTCAGGTGGGTACACACACACACACACACACACACACACACACACACACACACACACACACACACACACACACACACACATTACATATTTATGTTTGTAAAGATTTTTAGTCTCATGTCCTCTATTTGACCTTTTATATAATTCATAATGCGATGTTGAATCATACATTTGACTTAAAACACCTCTAGCAGTTCAAAAGCAAGAAATTTAATATCAAATGTAGAAATGCACTTGTTTAAATGTTTTCAGACAAGCAGGTCAAACCTGCTTTTCACATATTCAGACTAGGACTGTTTGGTTTCAGATAATCTGGCTGAGAACAAACAAATTAAACCATTAATTTTCACTTACATCAGGTTTCACATTGCACCAACTAACCTATTTTTGTCAACATAATTTGAGAGAAGCACAGTTCTAGAGAACACATCTCCCAACATCCGGCGTACAACTTGCCCTCACGGCCTTCTGACAATGTCCTGTGACAGTGACACTGATTCTCTGCTGCAGGAAGTACGGCATGTTGGGTCTGTTTAAAGGCCTGGAGGCCAAGCTGCTGCAGACGGTGCTGACCGCTGCCCTCATGTTCCTTCTGTATGAGAAGATCACCAGCTACACCTTCAGCGCCATGGGACTGAGCCACAACAACTACAAGAGACGCTAGCGAGACGCTTCACAGCCGCTAACAGTCACCTGCGTTAGATCATTGTATAAATGTATGAATCACTACTTATAGACCCCATGATGGTGAGGTCGAGGAAATCTGTCACATGACACTGGAAAAACTACGGTTATTATCATAGTCATGATCAGATGAGAAGTGCTGCCCACCGTGTAGATGGGGCTTCACACACAGTTTGTTAAATGTGTGTACAGGAAGGTGAAGGGCTGCTTCAATGCTCCAGTATTTTTATGTATTTTCCTGGGACCTGGATCTTTTCTCAAATACATCTGCTCAAGTTTTACTAAATCTGTCAAATGCTCAGTTGGAGTTTGGGTCCTGCTGAACTGGCCTGTGGTCGTTTATGGACGAATTCATTTCCACTGTCACTGAATGTAACATGAGAACCTACAGCCTTGTCTGTGTGCATGTGGGTCAGAGGTTTTACCACCACAAGTTTTTATTTTTGAGTTGTTTTTATTCCTGTCAGTTCAGATTGTGAGTGTGTGTGTGAACTCAGACACAATCATGTCACTTGTTTTGAACCTATGTAAAGACTGTGGATCATTGTTAGAAGAGCTACAGTATATACTTTACATCAGATGTGTTATTCTTGTATCCCTACATCAAAATACAGCATCAGTCTCCTCCCTCGTGTTTATTGTGTGTGTGTTTGTTTATAAAATAAATAAATAGTTGCGACCACTTCTTCAAACGTAAAAAAACCAAACGCAACATGCCTCCATACTGCTCATGTGGTGTCATCCATGTGTCCGTAAGCCAGTACATATTCATATTTGACCTGAAACGGCGTCATTCACACCATGATTTTAGCCTAAATGTCTGATATCCTCTTCTTATAGTTACTGCTGCAGTTCTAGTGAGAAGAGACAAGGAGCAGTAGAGGACATCCAAGCACATTTAGGGTGTAAATGACACCGTTTCGAGTCAAATTTGCTTAGTCGAGCAGTATGGAGGCATTTTATATTTTTCCCCCCTGTTTTGTACGTTTGAAGAAGTGGTCACCATTTACTTCAATAGTATTGAATTTCTACTGCGACGCTGTTTACCCCCTGAAACTCCAAAAGTGTTTTGTGGACTCAAACACTTCCTCACCCTGGCCCCTATCTGCATAGTGGTAGAGTAGATAATCAATGAATTTCCATTTTTTTTGGAGTGAACCATCCTTTGAAGTCTTTAAAGTCATTAAAGCCTCATGAATTGAATTGTGTGCGTTTTTTTTTTTAAATTGTAATTGGCTGAGTTGAATTAAAGTAGAATCCTGGATTAAATGTTAATTACACGTGATCTCCATCGATGTAAACACGTAGATAATTCACATATATATCTCTGTCTTTGCTTTAAGGCGCGTGTCAGTAGTTAACGTTTCTCTAAGTCCAGTGATCCACCGGTTCTCACTGTGCTTCACACGTGGACCACGGAAACACAGACTCACAGCAGCCGGACGGGTCTAAGTCGCGCTGCTGCGTCCGTCCACATGGTTTACACGTCGGACAAAAACGTAACGTACGTAACGCGGCGGCGGCAGCGGCAGCGGCAGCAGCAGCCCTTTTCAGCATTACGTAAGAATCCCAGCGGCCGCGTCTCTCTCCGCAATAACAAACACTTCGAGGTCGACTCGCTCCTTCTTCCCAACCAAACATGGCTCCCACACCCGCCAAGGAGACGGAGAGGCACTGCGTCCTGTGCTGCCAGGAGGTCGACATCTTCGCGCTGGGCAAGTGCGACCACCCGGTCTGCTACCGCTGCTCCACCAAGATGCGGGCGCTGTGCGAGCAGAAGTACTGCGCCGTCTGCCGCGAGGAGCTCGACAAGGTGGGCATCGCGCCGCCACTGTGGCCCGGGGATGGAGCCCCGGTTCGTGCTAGCTAGGCCGCGTCCTCCACCACCCCCCCGGTGCTGGTGGTGATTGTAGAGGAGGGAGGGAGGGGGGGGGCAGCAGAGTTTGAAGGGTACAGTCAAAGCTGGTTTTATTATGAATTGGAAACCACTGCTGGTTAAAACATTTTTTACAAACAGCGGCGTCTGCTCACTGGTTTTTCTCTCGCTGTCGTTAGCTTAGCTTAGCTTAGCTAGCACTGGTAGTTCCATTAATGTGGGCTAGCTAGCAAGCTCCATTTAAAAGTCCCAAGTCACTGTACTAACCACGTGACTACAGTGTGTTCATTTGATCTCAGTTATTTAATGTGTCAATGAAATGAAACTGTTGTGTCGATGTCAGCTGTCAAACTCTCACGTTAACCAGCGCGTGCACGCCCCATGGTTCACTGTGCTTCCTCGGCCTCTGTACATGAGATACCTGTGTGTGTGTGTCAGCTGGCCTTTACTTCCGGGGACTCGGACATGTGTCACTCAGCGTCAGATAAGTGGACTTTAGCTCATGTCCAGTCCAGGTGGACAGTGTCGTGTGACACGGGCCAAACTGGGCCACTCCCTCCTGTGATCATCTTCCCTAAAAACGAAACTGAGAGCTGCGTATTGCTTGTTGTGGTTTATTTGATGGATCCTGTCTGTGACTGTCTTTCCCTTCTGGGCTTTGCACAGTAAGTGCATTCCCAGAATTCCACGGGGTACTCTACACAGTGTGGGATAGCAGTGGTGCATGAGCTGAGTTTTTACTTTCCCATTACAAAACCTGCCTTTAGGATATAAGTAATAGTTTCAACTGTGCATTGCAGCCTTTCTCATGTTCTTCCCGACTGTCACGTTGCCCTCAGGTGGTGTTTGTGAAGAAGCTGGAGGCCTTCTCGTCTCTGCCCTTCCAGCAGTTTGCATGTGAGAAGAAGCACGACATCTACTTTGGAGACGAGAGGATCCACGCTCAGTACAGGTGCGGTTCTGCCCCACTGTGTTCAGACTAATTCTTCAGATGTATGTGAGAAGGCAAATGTCAGATTCCATTGCCCTGCACATTTTCCAGAACTTTTCCCTCACATTCATATTTTTGGAAAGTTCAGTGCGAGCGAGTGGGTGTGTCGATGGTACACGTGATGGATGCAAAATTGAAAAAAATTACCCAATGTAATTACATGGAAAGTTAACTAAATATACACTAATACGCACAGTAATAAGATTGTGGTTTTCTACCGGAGACCTTCCAAAAACCACATCTCTTTGACCATGACGTGTAAACTTTAAAATGGCAACACACACACACACAACTGTACTTAAAGTGACTAATGCCACACACCTATATTCTGAAAAGCAACTTTGTCATCTTAGGCATGCAGGAGTCTGATTGACTTGACGCACAGAAACGACTAAAAGTAGGAGCGTGAATTAAGCAATAGCTCCAGCATTGTCTCCTCATGATACTATTCCATAATGTGCTCTTGTTTTTAACTACCTCTCCTCCTGTCTCCAAATTACAACAGCTACTTCTCTGCATTGCATTGCAAATACCAATTTTGCATTAAGCAAGTATTTTTGTTTTTTATGTATGTGTGGGAATATACCGTCTGGCAAGCAGGTAAGGATGCAGTTACTGTCAAGAGAGCATGCACCTAAACTTTCTCTATGTACCTAAATTATAATTGACTCTTATTGTTTGACTTTTCTTGTTCTTGTATATAACTGGCTTTTTTTGCCCGGATGACTTCCACCATTTTACCAGGACCTTTTGGATTAGCTTCTTATCACATGTCGTGTGTTTTCTCAGGCATCTGATGTTGTCAGAGTGTGTCCGCTGTCCAGAGCCAAAGATCTTCGCCAGGTTTGAGGAGCTGGAGCAGCACATGAGGAAGCAGCACGAGCTCTTCTGCTGTAAGCTCTGCTCAAAGCATCTCAAGGTTAGTCTTTCCAGGTCCACCACATGTATAAGTACATCAAATAGGAACTAGTTATTAGAAGCAGTTTAAGGCCATTTTACATCTATAGAAAACGCATCAGATATAAACCTTTTTTATTTTCAAGTATAATGAATATTGCAGTTTCCCAGGCCAGGTGAAAATACATGTGTTTTCTTATATAAAACTCTTTTGAGGACATTTTCTTGACACAACATCAACATTATAGCGCTGTCAGACCCTTATTCTTTAAACTCTCCCGCCAGATCTTCACCCATGAACGGAAGTGGTACAACCGTAAGGAGCTGGCACGTCATAGAGCACATGGAGACCCAGACGACACCAGTCACAGAGGACACCCGCTCTGCAAGTTCTGCGATGACCGATACCTCGATAATGACGAGCTGCTGAAACACTTGCGCAGGGACCACTACTTCTGCCACTTCTGCGATGCAGACGGTTCTCAGGAATACTACAGGTGTGTATTGCTGTTTCACAGACCTGTTTGGTCAGGAATCTTCAACTGGTGAAAGCCAGTTGTTTATTTATAATTTAACTTTTCACCCTGTGGCCGACAGTGATTACCTGTACTTGAGCGAGCACTTCCGAGAGAGTCACTACCTGTGTGAGGAAGGGCGCTGTGCCTCAGAACAGTTCACCCATGCATTCCGCTCTGAGATCGACTACAAGGCCCACAAGGCTGGAGCACACAGCAAGAACCGGGCAGAGGCTCGACAGAACCGCCACATCGACCTGCAGTTCAACTACGCCCCGAGACCACAGAGGAGAAATGAAGGTTGGTGAGGAGAGCGTTGTTTTGTTGTTTTTCACCATTCACAGTACCGGACATTTGAATAGGATTATTGTTAATATAACTGTGTGATGAAGGCAATGAATGTGAAATAAAAGGAGGGTGCGTATATCCGCAGGTGTAATGACAGGAGAGGACTATGAGGAGATGCGTCACAATCGAGGAGGAAGAGGAAGGCCTCATGGGGGAGGAGGAGGAGGAGGGGGAGGGGGACAGAAGAGCTGGAGATATTCCCGGTGAGTCTAAACCATCAGTTCTGTGTCTAATACATGAGAATCTGTATAATAATATTTAATGGTCACATGACATTGTCTCTTTCGTACACATGCACACATTCTATCTATCTGTGTGTGTGTGTGAGTGTTTTTCTATTTACCTCTGTGCGGTATTTAAATGTAGCACTTGTCATTCACTGAATGCTTCACTGTTTATTTTGTATTACTGTTCAATCTTATCTTTAGTTGCTGTTGGAAGTGACTTCTAGCCCATTTTCAGTCCTTGTGTATATTTGTCATGCTTGTTGTTGCATTTGACTGTAAATGTGTGTTTGTCCTTGCAGAGAGGACGAGGACAGGCAGATGGAAGCTGCCATGAGGGCCTCCATGGCGATGAGTCGACAGGAGGAGAGAGGAGCAGTGCAGGAGAGGAGCACTCCCAAACACTGCAGAGAGGAGAGGACAAAGAGAATAGAACTAGAAGAGCCCAGACACAGGAACGGACCCATTGAGCCGACAACCAAACCTCCAGGTGACAAAAGCTAAAAGATGTTTTTCCAAGTGCTTTTATGTGTTTAAGTTGTGAAGGTTAGTGATTCTGACACGTTTCTTGTCACCTCTTTGACAGTCAGAACAATGAAGAGCAGTAATCCAGGAGAAGAGGATGACTTCCCAGTTTTGGGAGCCACAGCTGCAATACCCATGTAATATTTTATACACAGTACAAAACCAAAAGTCTTGCATTACTTAAGTGAGCTGAAATGTTCAATCTCTCTTGTTGTGTGTCTCCCTCCAGTGTAAAGCCAGCTCCTGTAGTAGTTCCAGTCGCCCCTGTAGCTTTGAAGGAAGACGATTTCCCGAGCCTGTCAGCTGTTGCTGTGACATCCCTCATGACCCCGGCTTACTCTGCACCACCTAGGAAGACTTCCTCTTTCCAAGAGGAGGATTTTCCTGCTCTTGTGTCCAAATTGCGCCCCCTCAGACCCACAGCAGGCACCAAGTCTGCTTGGTCCAGCAAGACGGCCGTAGCCAAACCAGTCATCCATCCTCCACCTTCCTCCAGACAACCGCCTCCCCTCTCATCTGCTTCCTCTGGCCCTCAGCTCCTCTCCTCCTCCGCTTCATTGTCTTCAAGGAGGAAAAAGAAAGTAGGGGAGAACGGGAAGGCAGTTCCTCTTTCCTCAGATGATGAGAGCGGAGGATTGACGCAGCAGGAGTTCCGCTCAGTGCCCACCATGTTGGATATCTCCTCTCTGCTCACCGTTAAAGGAGGCAGCAGCAACAACAGCAGCAGCAGCAACAGCAACAGCAAACCCTCCACCATGACCTCCAGCCCTTCAAACCTGACCCCCAACCCCGATGTCTTTACCTCCAAAGCCAGCAAGAAGAAAAAACCGCAGAAGAACACGGCTGCTCCCTCCTCGTCTGTGTCTTCGACTGTGACGACACCTGTAAATACAATCTCTGTGGAAACGGCTGCACAGAAGGAGAACGTCCCTGAGAAAAAACGCAACAAGCCGCTTTCTAGCACTGTGACAGCGGCACCGATGAGCGGATTGACAAATGGCCACACTGAGAAATCGCCACCCATTAGTAAGGAGACAGTAGCAGTGAACCCTCCTCCCAACACAGACCCTCCTCTTCATCAAGAGGAGGACTTTCCTGCTCTCATGACAAAGAAACCTCCACCAGGTAATAATAAGAATAATAACTTTATTAGTAAAGTACAGCATGCTGTTATCTTCAATATTCTATTATTATCTTTTGTTTTACATCCAATCTCTATTCACAGATAATCAAACATCAGCAACTTGTAAAGATGCCATGAAAAACTGTTCAATTCAAGTTTAATTTTGGGGGTGTGAATTGTTTTTTCTTTATGCTAAATCATTTACAATTACAATGCTGTTTGCACACGCATGTTGCTGCCTCTCAGAGCTGTCCATTCAGGTCTGCGTACGGAGCGCACCCATTGACTTAAACCCTAGGAGCTCACTCAGTGTTTTACCTGTCAGGCTTCAAGTCCTCCTTCCCGATGAAGGCCTCAGCTCCTGCCTCTTCCTCCACAATGCCCCCACCTCCACCTGGTCTGGGACTCTCAGGCCCGAAGCCTCCACCAGGCTTCACTGGGATCCCCCTCAACAGCAACGTGGTGGAGCCGGCTCCTTCTGCAGTCAACCTGTAAGCGGCTGTTTGTGTTTAACAAATCTAGATTTTGGTGATTAAACCGTTGACCCAGTTCCTTGCTCTATTACAAAATGTGTTTTACTCATGTATTCGTCCCCTCCAGGCTGCCCAAGTTGTCAAGCAGTGGTTACCTAGTGCCAGAAGACTTCCACCAGAGAAATCTGGAGCTGATCCAGTCCATTAGGATGTACCTCCGCGACGATGAGACAAAGTTCAACCAGTTTAAAAACTACTCTGCACAGTTCAGACAAGTAAGTTAAAATAATGAGAATCTTTTACAGATGTTGAACTCTCATCTATTAATCACTAGCTTCTCCTGGAACTGTGTATTTTTAAATTGTACATCAATAATTATTACAACAAAGAATCAGGGTTTAGAACAGAAACTTTCCAAAAAAACTTTTGATAACTTGAATCTTTATTCCTAGGGTGTGGTATCAGGAGCTCAGTATCACTGCAGCTGTAAGGACCTGCTCGGAGAAGACTTTAACTGCATCTTCAACGAGCTGCTGGTGCTCCTGCCGGACACCGGCAAGCAGCAGGAGCTGCTGAGCGCCCACGCAGACTGCAAGGCCCTGGAGAAACAGTCGGGGAGTGGGGGAGGAAAGAAGAACAAGAACAAGAAGAACGCCTGGCAGATGCCAACCAGTGTGGCCAGCATAGCAGCTGAGCTGGAATGTCAGGTGTGCCCCACTTGCAGACAGGTGCTGGCCCGCAAAGACTTCAACTCCCACAAGACCCTGCACATCAGGGATACTGATGAATTTCCTTCCTTGCAGTCGATTAGCCGCATCATTAGCTAGCCCCTCGTCTGCTCCGTTTGCCATCATGGGTGTATTTTCAGTGGCCCCTGTCGCCCTGTCAAAGCCCTGCAGAAGCCAGTATGTAAAACAGGCGCCTGTTTCCTGCGTGAGCGTGTCTCAGAGGAGCTCGGGGTCTATATCTCCATAGTGAAGCTGAATTAAAGAAGGTTGATGGTGTTTTTACTTTCTGATGAGGGTTATATTGATCGGTTTGCGTGAACGGTTTCACAGTGTCACTGGGTTGCTCCAGCTCAACTTTTCCTTCAGCTCGCATCCTTCGAGGACGTCTCTGGTTGCCGCCGGCTTTGTATAACCACAACCATCATTTTATTTAATGGGAGACAAGCTAAGGCTTTACTTGAAGAATGTTCTGCTTCCTAAGACAAAATTGTATTGAGTTACATTTTGTAGCATCATTCGTTGTGCTTTCACACAGATAACAAAAGAATCTGATGTTATGTCAAAATCGGGTAATATTTCTGTATAATTCCCCAGAGGGGCTGTTTGTTTAAATAACAAAATAAACAGACGTCTTCAGTTCAACATTTTTAGCTACAAACTTATTTAACTTTAGCTGTTTAATTGCTTTTTAATGTCGGCTGGTTCAAAGAGAGGAAAGTGTTTGAGTGACGAGGTTGTTCCCTGTCAGAGGCGAAGGAGGGAGGGAGGGAGGGTGGGTGGCAGGAAGAAAGATTAATTAGAACAAATATGGTTCACGGTTTAAATTTTGTATGATTTTTGTGTACAATTTTCATTTATTCTGTTCATGTCACTCGCCAGTGGATCTGGTTTCTTAGTTGACTGATGGGCTGATCAATCGGAGAAGTGGTGTTGCACAAATTTTCAAATGGAAACTAAAAAATCCTAAACAATGAACATGTGTCCTTGCCTGTTTTTCACCGTGTATCTTTTCTTTTCAAGGATGAAATGATGACATGAAGCTCCGTTTCTATTTAAGTCTCCAGGTTATAATAATGAGACATTGGTGGAGACTGTTTCCTCATGTTTAATGGACAAAATCACCCGATTGATTAGGAAAAATTGCAATTAAATAAACAATTTCACTAGTTGTATGCTTAATAATCGATGTACCATCCTTTCCTTCCTAATCAGCTGTTTGTAGTGCAGTGGTGTGTATTAGCATTAATTCTTACTGTGCATGGAGAAAGTGAAACTAGCTGAAAAGAACTGCAGACATACTCGGATCAATTTCTAAAAGGGAACATTTGTTTACATTAATAAAAAATTCATCAACTGATTTTTCTGCTCCTCACTTCATTCCTAAAATAGTGAAAAAGAAATCTACAACTGGTATTTCCTCAACTAGTTTAGAGCGATTATCCCGAGTGGAGTTGATCAATGGTTTCCTAAGTGGTCCGGACGTCACACATGAAACTCAGGGACAGAAACAGGCAGTCCAAAACATGGTCTCTTTTTTATTTCGAGTGACGGTCAGACTGCAGTCCGGAGACATTCAGGTAATAGACAGTGACACACATCTCTGTACACAGCGTTTTTACACTGAAGAGGTCAAACGCCTTCAGAACAGGAAGAAACGACCCAGAAGAAACATGTTAAAGGGGGAGCACACAAAAATCAGTGTTCACTTGTTGGGTCGATGGAGTTAAAATGTTTTTTTTATCATCAGTGTTATATGGGGGAGATATTTTAACATCAACAAACTGTATTATACTGGAATCCCCACAGGTGATGGCACTGGCTTTACTACAGATCAGAACCTTTTTGTGTCCGTCGAACAAAACGTCACACAAAGCTTTGATTTCGGTGCTGACGGTCAAACAAAGTATTTCCAACAAAGAGTGCATTCTAGTTAATAAATAATTACTATTATCATTGTTTATTTTTTTTTCATTAATACAGGACAAACCAATTCTTGGACATCATCACACACAGTTTCCATTTACTTCAATAACGTACTGTATTTTACAATCGACCAATAACCACAGTAGTGTACATGGGCCAGAGCACAAAACACATATGCTTGTATTATTTTTTATCTACCACACAGACTGAAGAGACTGAAGCACTGAGAACAATAATACAACCCGACAGTACCCCAATAGTACCTCCATCAGTACCCCAGTCACACCCAACCATTCAGCTGGTTACTAGCAGGCCAACATAACCCCAGAGTTAAAGGACTACAGTTGTGGTTTTTCATATTTCCGCATGCTTGTATATAATTTAAATTATTGATGAACATAAGATTTTAAATTGATTTCCTTTACTATACGATGGACAATAAACTCTGTCTCTGTTAACACTTATTTAGCTTTAAATCCCAGACAGGAATCAGGACAGACTCAGCCACTAATGATGCAAACCACTACATTTAGGTGATTTCAGAGTTTAAGTGCGTTAAATGGTTTGATGATCATCCCATTCAACATTATTGCAGCATGACAGTGCATTTGTGTGCAGGGGCCTGACTTCACCCAACACAGACACGTGACATTTGAGCGTCCGCTTGTGAAAAGCTGCGTATTATCAGGCAAAGTCAAACCTGATGGAGACAATGAGCAATAATGCCAGATGTGATGAAAACAAAAACGAGTGACTGTCTGAAACACGAGGAGTCCATCAATCCAAAAAATGAAAAAAGAACCACAAGTGTAGACCTTTAACAGCTCCACATAGATCTAACAGCATCCCACCACCACACACGAGTACCTGAAAGTATTTGGAAATCTAAAACCCCAACCAGTCAAATTCCAGCACCCAGTGTTGCACTATTTCCCAAAATATCCCTCAGTTCAAGTCGATCACTCACTGAACTACCCATTCACAGATAGTCAGGTGAAAGAAAAATGCAGAAACCCATGCTCTTTGTTTTTAGTACTTTTAAGTGATTGAACTAGCAAAGTATAGAACAGATAGGGCTTTATCTCCGTTTACCTACAGAACAACTCTATACGTTGATGACTTACCTCTAAACCTCTAATAAGAAGAAGTTGCTTTAAACACTGTCTCCTGTTTTGTCTATTAGCTTTCATAACAGAAATTAAAGCGTCCTGCAGCTCAGGCTCCTGGATTCTGGTGTCGGATTTGAGGTTTTGGAGATTTAAAGTCCACATCAGGGGACACATATTTCCCCCCCTGGATGTTTAAAAAAGATATACACACTCGTGCATGTATTGATGTGATTAACAAGATCATGAGCTCGAGGTAACGTCACTAAAGAGAAAGTTGTTTGGGGACAGTTCTGATAACAAACAGCGATTAATACAACACAAGAGGGAATCCTGTCAGCTGCGTCATTGGCCGGCGAGTCTCACTTTGCAAAACACTGTGGAGTCAACTTAAGAATGACACAGTATTCAATATATAATGAGTCCTATACAACAATTCCATGCATTATAATCATGATTACTTTGAAAACTCAGGAGAGCCTCAGCGATCCCTCTGCTGCAGAGTCTACTCAGGTCAGCAGGGGGCGCCGCCTACATGGGATCAGATAGAAGAACAGGCGAGATATTCTACAGGTCGATTCACTTTAACAGGAAGTTTTCATATTTGGCTCTTTTCATCGTCAAAGAAACACAGAAAAAGTCATTTCTTTTCATTTCGTAGCTTGAGATATTTTGACTGAGACACTGATATAATATATTCTGCAGAAAGACGATTGTTATTCGGTGGAAATTATCGAATGCTCCCAACAGATTTATGATTTTCCTCCTCTGCACTAAAACTCTGACAAACGCACGCTCAAGAAAATAACTTTTAAGCGTCACAAAGTTCACACGAACACGCAGGACCCACGTGTCTCTCTCATGCACGCGTACGCACGTGCACTTACACACTTGTACGTGGACGTCCTCACTCACACACACACAGACACACACAGACACACACACGGAGAATACATATTCACTGATGGCGAGTGTATGTGAACCACGACACAAGAGACACTGCTACACACCGACATCGTTGGCATGATTACTATCTACATCATTAGTGACCCACATCCACCCACCTCCGCCCCCTGTCACCATGGCAACAAATTACTCTCCCCATCTCCTGGTAGATGGCATTTTTTTTTTTTGCTTTTGCCTGAGACTGTACTGATCCGACAACCTGACCTCCCCACCCCCACCTCGCAGGATCAAAGCTCATCTGTTGCCCCCGGCCCCTTTGCACTGTGATTACGTCAAATCCCATGGACATTAACAACGAAGTAGTAACGTGGTAATCAACGGACAGCAATAAGAACACAGGGCAGTTTGGCAGCTTCTAAAACGTAAACATAAACACACCTGACTTGAATCTCCCCACTTGCCCCAATTTAAACGTACGACACTCAACACAGGGCACTGTCTCAAAATACTGTGACATACAGACATTGGCACCATGGATGGATTTGGAGATAACACAGCAAAAGCCCCCACACCCCACATGGAAAGTCGGGTCGTCTTGCGTCTCTCTATCGGCATTTTTTAGCCTCTTTTGGTAGTTTCACGTCGCTTTATTTTTCCCTTTGCTGTCATTTTACGTCTTTTTCTAGGATGTTGCACTGAATCTGTGCGTTTTAAACCCATTTGTCGTGTTCATCCGTGCCTGAGACCGATATATAACTGAAAAGTGACCCTTGGAGCTATCGTGACAACGTCCTCGAGGAATAGTTTGCATTGCGATGTTGTTTTCCTGTAGAATAATGGACTTCAAAATACCAAGGAAGACAAAAAGATGGCGTAACGATATATATAAATCAGCGAGGAGCTTTGCGGATGAATCTGTTCGATACGACGTCCGACAAACTTCACCGGGGGAAGCTCAACAATTTAGATCGACAATTTCTCCGTGTCCCACTTGCCTGAGATTTTGCGAGTACAATTCAAAGTCGTGTCAGTAATTTGAGACAGTGCCTGAACTTAATCTGGCGGTAACTAGCCTACCTACGCTACGGTACATACCTACCTACATAAGAATGTGAGATATTGCACTTGGTCACGAAACATTGTCATCGTTGTTTTTTTCTTTTTTACTTTTACAGCATGTGAAAATCTACTAAATTAAGTCACTGTCTGAGACGCACAGCACAGTATGGCACTTAGTTGATGTCTAAGTTTTGGAAACATGCAGATTCAACACACGTGGTCACGTTTCACTGCAGCGGGGAACGAGGGAGGAACGGCCAGAGCGCGTGTAGCTAAAGAAACATTCCCCCGTAACGGCTTGGATGAATGAAAGGAGGAAGATGGGTGAAGGTGCCACATGTGAGTGCCCTCTGCGGCGCTTTATTTAGTAACCAAACACGGCTTTGTGGTGGAGTCGCTCAATCGTTAATGCCTTCATCTGTTTTTTTCTTTTGACAAAATAGTGTTTGAATACTGCAAAGCGGCCTCCTCTTCTTTATCTCCTCTTCTTGGTATTTCTTTATTTTTCATTTCTTTTCATCCGCTCTGATCCGAGGACGCTGCGTTCAACACGACTACGCGTCTGGAAAAGTGCCGACGGAGCTGGAATGTTGAGGAAGGAACAGGGAACGAGACGAGGAGACGGAGAAGCGGAGGCCATTTTTTTAACAGTTGCAGAAAAATCAGATCAACACATAAACAACTGCACGTGTAACATCACAGAAAGTGATTTTTCTTTTTAACTTTTCAACCCTTCCCCCCCAAAGCTTCCTCTTCCACCATCGGGTCTGTCAGCTCTAGTAAATGGGAACCTGGTATGTGGGTGCTGCGTTGTTCTCAGTGAAAGGTGGGCTCTGGTAGGTCTCTATGGTCTCAGTGGTTACGCCTACTGGTGAATTGGAGGGGTACGGCTGGGTGGGGGCGCCGCCATCCATGTGCTCCGTGGTGAACAGGGTCATGTCTGTGCCCAGCAGATACTTCTGGACCGCACGCACCGTTAGACCCGCCTACAGGGGGCAGCAGGGTGGAAAGAGAGAGGAGCATCGTTAAGAAAAGCTCTTGTTGCTGCACCAATCCAAGTAAGACACAGAAATTACAAACGTTCAGTATTCATAAGCAGATATTAGGCAGGAAACCATCTTTTAAAGCCAGAATTTGTGTTTTTATTCTATTTATAGTAGTTATATTGTAGTTATTAAATAATTACAACCACTGGAAACTGGTGGAAACAGCTAGCTTGACTGTGTATTTTAAAAAAAAGACACAAACTCTGGGTCAGGAAAGTGAAGCCAATGCGGAAGAGCCCAGAACCTTTATTCTGTCAAATGACCAGCAGAGGGTGACTTACTTAGGCTAATTGTTTCCCCCTGTTTACAGTCTTTGTGCTAAGCTAAGCTAACTGGCTGCTGGCTTCATATTATTCATATTTATTTTATAATTTTCGTGTATCCAAATATATCCCTTTAACACAAAGATGTTGATACACCTCCAAACTTAAAGTAAAGGTTCAGTGCACAAGATTAACTGTGGTTCGGCAGATGCATAACCAGTTCGGGTCATGGATGGATCAAACAGGGGCGCGACTGATCGGGAGGAGGAGGAGGAGGAGGAGGAGGAGGAGGAGGAGGCCTTAATCCTGAGGCTTTGTTTGAAGTCATGTTAATTTTTCTCTTCAAAGTCAAACAGCTCAGTGAAAAAAGGAATGTCCAACTCCTGATCCCAGAGTTCAGTTTAGTTTCCTAGTGATTTCCTTAAACGTAGATCGTGTAGTTTAACTTTAAGATTATTTTGTAGTAACTCATTTGTTTCTGTCGTAGGTCCTGATTCATCCCTGATTCTAGAGAACCTGCAGGACTGTGATTTGCTTTACTTCCGACTAAGGCTTTGTATCTGCACCTTGTATAACTTTTTTTTAATATCCACAAAGGTTGTGTTTGTATTGTTGCATATGTGTGAGTGTGTGTGTGTGGAGTTGCACGTCCTCACCCAGGTGATTATGGAGAAGAAAGAGAAGGTGATTGCTGCCCGAGCTGCGTCCGCCCCCGCGTTGAGTGGCAGCTCATCAGCCGTGGTCCGAGACCACTGATTGGCCAGGAAACAGAAACTTACAAAGTACAGGAAGGTCCAGAAACCTGTCGGAACACGACATCGTGTCACAACACAGACGAAGATGATAACATACAGTTTTTCACGTCGTAGCCACCTGAAGCTGCTTGTTGTTCCCTTTTTCGAAATCAAAAATACTTTCTCATCTCTGTGACCCTTTAAAGTGAGTTTACAGGTTTCATTTCTCTTGTTCTCGTGCATGAAAGCATTCAGCTGAAACAAAGAAGTGAATGTGCTGGGTGTTTTGGGGAAATCCCTTTCAATCCTGCCTTTGAAACTGATCAAGCGCTTAAAAGGAGACTATTTATGGCTTATGTGTCTCTAAAGTTGGCCCACTGAATATAACGAGCCACTGAGTATAACGAGCCACTCCCATCGTGAAACATCTCCACGGGACTGAAAACAGTGCTTCCTCTTGTCAACTCGGTTTCACCTCCTCACCTGAGAAGCCAATCTCAAGCATGATGGCCTTCTTCCTGTCTTTGACAGAGCTGATGGAGGAGAACTTGTAGTCGAGGAGGAAGAAGAAGGAGCACGCCAGCAGGCCCACGAGGCCCACGAACACGCCGTAGTTACAGGCGTCGGCGTTCTTGTTGAAGACGCAGTGGAGACGCTCGCTGCCCATGTTGACATAGCCCTCGTTCACGATGGAGGCGAAGACCACCAGGGAAAATATCTGAAGACGGAAAGAAGAGAGGGATGTTAACGTTCGAATGATTATCTCTCTCCTTGTCTCTTTTACGAGCAGAAACACAGGCCCACTGGAAACAGGACTGTGGCAGCACTACAAGAGAGAGAGAGAGAGAGAGAGAAAGAGAGAGAGAGAGAGAGAGAGAGAGAGAGAGAGAGAGAGAGAGAGAGTGGCTTAGACCAGAAGCATTAACCTAATTTCCTCTCTCTCTCTCTCTCTCTCTCTCTCTCCTCCTCGACTGACTGAAGAGGTGGATGCTTCACTTCCCCTTAAGAATCACATCGTCCCGAGGCGGCGTGTGTGCCGAGTGAGGAAACGCGATAAAGGTTGCTATGGGCTCGCGTTCTGCCACTTTTCACTCCCCCTCATTAGTAAATTCCAGTCTTATCAATAACACCACTATAGCTGCGTGTGATCTCTCTGGTTTCTCCTCTGTCGTTCCTCTCACTGCCTTTGCTCCGGACTCACACACTGACACTGATCAGCTGACTAACGCTGCATGGCAGAATAGGGCCATGTGCACACACACACACACACACACACACACACACACACACACACAGAAATGTGCTCACACTTGGGGGTTTGGGTCATATGATGGTGGAGGTGCACACAATGGGATAATGTCAGGTCCACATTTTAAACTAATCACATGTGTGGATATAATCTGCGCAGACACAAACTGGTGCTTTTCATGAATCCGTCTGGTGAAGCCGCTTATGTGTCAAAGTGCTGCATCTCCAAAATGGAAGGAGAAACTTTCACATGGCAGGATTTTAAAACACGAGAGCGTGTAGAGAGTGGATGAAGGAGGAGAACATGGAGGATTTACTTTGAGGGAAAGTCAACTACTGACTGTTTTTCTCTGGCATTTACTTTTTTAACTCTGCCAAGTCTGTCTGTTTGTTGGTTGGTAGGTTTGTGAGCAAGGTTACACAATAAAACTGGACGGATTACCAGGAAACTTGGATGTCAGGGTAAGAGAAGGGTCAGGGAAGAACTCGTTCATTTTTAGTGCCGATCCAGATCAGGGAGTGAATCTAGGAATTTGTTTCAGCTTTCTTCATCATTACCAGACATCGATTTCTCAAAGAATAACTTATGGATCTTGATGAGAAAGAAATCAGACACATTTAAGGAACTCGTATCTATAACTCTGTGGAATCTGGTGTTGTTTGATTGAAAATAAGGAGGCCGTCGGGCCCATGTGCTCATTCACTCATGCTTCCTGGTTGTAGAAGACAACATTGATTCGTACATTTTGTCTTAGTTCCTTTTATTTTATTTTATTTGCATTACCTCCCCCTTCTTTATTCGCTTTATAATTAGACTCTCTCTGTGTGTAGGATGATGTGAAGATGAAGAGAAAAGCAGATTTGGCAACATGCAAAGAAAATAAGAGGTTGAAGTGAGAATATCTCTAACATTTGCTCACCTGCTGATTGATTCCTATTGTGATTAACTCATTTACATTTAAAGGTTCAGTGTGTAAGATTTAGGTGAAAGGGATCTATTGGCGGAAATTGAATAGTGATGTTTTCTTACTAGTGTGTTTCATCTAAATTGTACATATTGTTCTTTTCTTTACACTAGAATGGTTCCTTTATATTTAAATACTTTATATTAACACCAGGAGCGGGTCCTCTCTACGGAGGCCGCCATGTTTTTTTACAGTACCAACTGAAGGCTACCACAGGTTCTCTATCATGTTTGGGGGGGGTGAGGGGTATTCAGCTGCAACATGCAACGTCACCACTAGATGTCACTACATTCTACACGCTTAACCTTTAATGCCTTTACTTCTGACCACTATAACCACCAGAGTAATTATAAAAAGCCCCATTGTTCAGTTACAACATGGTTCATATGCACTGGTGCAGCCATGTTGACGATGTGATGGGAGCTCAGTGATGAATCCTCCTCACCTGAGCTTTAAAGCAACAAATGGAACACAACCAGCACAGAGCTCGTGATGAGGATGATGAGGATGAGGATGACTTGCTCTCTGTGTTTGTTTCATGTCAGTCCTCGGTGCTGGTGAGGAAGATGTTCTCCGTGTCATCCAAAGGTGACGCGCTACATCAAACGTCAGGGCACGACGCGTCTCCGCGCGGCCCCTGCATGCGTGCGTAATGGAGTCCGCGGACCAATCACAGGTGAGGTGACGGGACGACGACCGTTTCAGGGTAAATCGGCAAAAAATCATATGAGCTGATGATGTGATTGAGATTAAAAACCGTGTGTGAGTGTGTGTGTGTGTGGTAAATAACGCAATTGTGTTTTACATGCAGAAATAGAATCATGATTGTGATCAGCAGCGGGGACGAGCAGGCTGCTGAATATGAATTTCTCTTTTTCTGTCCATCCCGGTTTCGCTCTGCTGCACATCTGCGCGTGTTCAGGATAAATGTGTTGAAATGAAAGCGTGTGGGTGAGGACGGAGATGTGTGAAATAAACATCTGTATAGTGAAACCAGTGTCATGGTGTCAGATGCCCACCAGGCCTGCTGGGTTACACCCTGTACCGATCCATAAACACCCAGCATCAATTTCCTGGGTTTTATTCCATTTTACGCACGGTGCTAATTAACCGCGCCAGGGTTTTGCGGGGTCTTGTGTTTGCGGTGAGAACACGTCACGAGTCTGGCACCGCAACGACAACACAGAGCCCCCCTCTCTCTCCAAACACACACAGGCGCGCACAAACACACAAACAGCAGCACCACAATAAATAATAATTAATAAAAAAAGAAAACGCGCTCCTACCCATGACAGCACCCTGAGGATGGTCTGCGGCTGCTTGGCGAAGGTGATCGGGTCGATGCTGGACCCGGTCCGGCCCGCTCCGAACGATCCCGCTCCGTCCATCTTCTGTGGCTCTCTCTCGGTGCGCTCCTGGCGGCTCCACGCTCCCGGCTCCACGGCTCCGCGGCAGGCTGCTGCTGTAGGGACGGGTCCTGCATGCGCGCACCCAGAGGCGCGCGGGCACGGCGGCGGTCACGGTGAGTAGAGTGGGAAGGGGGGGGCGAGATCGTGCCCGCGCTATACAGGCTGACTGTATGTTTATTTTTATGATTAACTCTTTATTTGGTTTTTAAACACTAACAGTCACAAAGAGCAACTGCATGGAACTTGAGCAATAGAATAAAACATTACAACAAAACAGTGATGAAATAATAATTATAATATGACAAATAGGAAAATGTCTTCATTGTTCATTGTTTCTTCATCAGTTAACTGCGTATTTTACTTTAAATTACTGCTTCCACTCTTTTTCCTCTTTTTCCACGTCATACGGATGTGGGCCACTTCCGGCAACGATGGGTCACTTCTGGCCTTTATGTGGCCCAGACTAAATGGATGTGGACCTAAAGTGGCCCAGTTGTCCCAAGATAAATGGCAAACACGCGGTGCTCTATAAGTGTAATATGGATGTGAACCTGTGAAGGTGGCCCATGTGGTAAATGGTGGATTTGGCCCAAAGACCACAAGACAAATTGGGGTCACCTTTGGTTGACAGGCGGGATTGAGATGTTAACTTGAGGCCCAGACCTGTAAACAGGAGCTGATCGCCCAATCATTCCATACAGTGTGTGCCGAATGAGGGTGGTCAGATAGAAAGGTTTAGATTTTTCATCAAGATTATACCAAACTATCATTTCAAAAATGGAATCTGCCTATAAAATAGTCTATATTATAGAATGTAATCACACAGCAAGCATGACTTCTTATTTGTCAAAGGCAGACACGACCCTGCAGCTTTTACCAAGGTAAAGTAAATGTTGTCCTCAAAGGCCCTAAAGACTTTCGACGACAAACTATATAGGGAGTGAAGAATTCCTGCCTGACTCCTAATTCATGAGCCATGGCATGAAGAGCAGTCTCGTGATGATGTAGTATGTGCCAAACGCTACAAGAAGTATAGTCATAAGTTTCTTATCATGGGATATTTGCAATAATCGTGACATGTGACCAATGTGGTGTCGTCAAAAACGCTCATTCTGTCTGAGCCTCAGCCAAAAGACAATTTACACTGACATGAAATGAACAATCACGTTTGTGAAGATGTGACCAACAACATATCTGTATTTATTAATGACGCAAAATAACATTTAATTTGAAAATTAAATTATTTCAGCACCAAATCATAATTAAAACACACAAACACACACAACATGGTTCAAGAAAATACATTCTGCAATCATCACTATGTAAAATATAAATCTATATATTTCTGTGACATATTTGGTATTTTATTTTTATAATCTAATCAAATACATAGATTGTCAAACAAGATTTCAAAACACAGCTTACAGCCTAGAAACCAACATGTTTAATTGATGAATCCAATTTGTGATCTGAAAAAAACAAACAATCCAGAAGCTAAATTGGTCAAAAACACACAAGCATGAGTCAGAAGAACAACGTAGTGAGTGTTCCTCCATGTTCTCAGTTTCACACGTAGAATGTATTTGTAACTCTCCTCGTTAACTTGAATTAACAGCAGGTCGAGTGTAACTTCAAGTCCTGACCTGAGAAACAGTTATGATTATAGTTATAATAACTAACCACAAAGCAAGACGAGCCTTTTGACCTCACTCTTCACATGTAGGTTTTTCCACAACACGAGACCTGAGCTTGTTCCCACAGTGACAGGAGGAAGTTATTGTCTCCGCCTCAGTCCTCACGTCCCTCAGCGCTCCCGACACAATCCCTCAATCACAGGAACCATCTTTCCACCCGTCTTTCCACCGCTCGTCCACACGGGAGCAGTCGAACTCGGGCTTCCCCAGCCGGACGTTGACGCCGTTGTGGAGACGACAGAACCACTGAGAGAGCGCGTGGCGACTGGTGGTGTCCGGGTGGTTGGTTTTTAATCTGCGGAGAGGAAATCACGTCAATTTGAGAATTGAACTCAAGGTATCTAATACAAAACACAATGTTAGAACTCCACTTGGGCTCCCCCTACAGGTGGGAGAAATAATTCACGTTTTTTTTTTTATCAGTGTAGCACAAGATCTGACAAGGGAGAGAAATGTTACAGGGTTTTACACAAAGGTGACAAATAGTTTTAATTGTGGTGACATTGTTGATGAAACCTAACAAAACTAAAGAATTAAAAGTATCAGATTATATCATAATAATAATAATAATAATAATATACCATTGTCCTGCCAGAGATTCATAATGACACTTAAAGATTTGACACTAGAGACCTGACCTTCCTCTGAGGTCTTCTGCACATTCATCACAGGGGAAGAACTTGGAGAAAAGGTGGATGAACTGTCCCATCTCCTGCTGCTGTGAGGAGGACGGACGCTCGGGGTAATACGCCGCCATGGTGTGCAGGAAGGACCAGGAGTTACGTCCCAACTCCTCCCTGTCCAGCGGACACTGTGGGTCCTCTGGTGGCTCGGACTCTGTGGCTCCGACCCCCTGGAGGACGACAACAGACGTTCAGATACACAGTCACACACAGGTAGGTGGGCGGTGGATGATTTGTGGGGCAGTTAGATGTAGAAGTCAGATCCTTGTATCGTGACTACAGGCAGGCTGTTGGAGATCAGTGTCAAATAAGATAAATACATAAAACTGAGGACCACTAAAGTTAGGACATTAAAGTGTTTGGACCAAAGATGGAGACAAACTGCAAATATTAGTCAAAGTATTGATTAGCTGACACACACGAGGGTAAATGAAATATCTCTGTGTTTTGGACAGAATGAAGGCGTCGCTTGAACTGTCAAGAAGTTTTATAGACAAATAACAGAGAATAATGTGCAGATGAATCAGTAGTGAAGGTAATTGTTGGCTGATCTGAGAACCAGGTCTTCAGGTGTCTCAACAGACAAACTCAGTAATAAAGCAGCAAATCTCTGAGACGCTGACAACAGAACAAACCGCTTCATATCACAAACTATCAAACAATCCTTCAATTTAAAAACTCTGCCACCACCTTGGCCTCACGTCACCTGAGCAGCCGCTGTCGTCTGTTTCTTCTGGGTCTTCATCCACGACTTAAAGTCCGTGCAGGCCCGACACGGCTTCTCCTTCGGCTGCTCCCCGCTCTGCTGCGGCTCCTTCCCGGGACCGTCCTCCGGTGCCGGGCCGCCCACCGGGAACGGGAAGGCTTGAAACGGGCCGGAGGCTGCGGGTCCTCTCGGTCCCGAGGGCGCAGCCATGTTCGCTCTCCCGGTCTCAGTGCATTAGCTAACAACCGACCGAGCTGCGGCACCGACACACACACAGGAAGAACCAGACTATACGGACGTGTAAGCTGTGTTTAATACTCGGGTCTGTGAGCTACGGCAACCGACGCTGTTGCACGTCCGGTCCCCGACGAGATGTGCCGGTGATGGGTCAACGTCTCCTCGGACTTCCTTGTTTCACCCGGACCTTTTACGGGCACGCAACCTGTTCCGGCTGCTAACGTCGGTTCCCCCCGTGCATGCCGCCGAGTGTCGCCTCTGTCAAAGTGTAAGATTCAACCATCTTTAAACATATTTAAAACTCCTGACATTACATTTATTTTTACACAGACATTAATGTAAACCTCCCGCGCGATGACCCGCTGCGGTTATCGCGGCTTTAAAAGCTGTTTTGGTAGCTCTGTTAGCCTGCTAGCCGGGATGCTAACAAAGCTAACAACTGTGGAGTGACACGTTTGGTTGGTGTGTGTGTGTGTGTCTCTGTGTGTCTGTGTGTGTGTGTGTGTTGTGTATCCTCTCCCCCGTGTGTACAGTGCAGCTGTGGCATCACCTGGACCGTCAACATGGGGATTCTGGAGAAGATCGCGGAAATTGAGAGAGAAATCTCCCGGACACAGAAAAACAAAGGTGAGAGACAGAGAGAAGACCGGTGGCTAAGTGTTAGCTACATTGTGGATGAACTGTCATTTACCTGGTGTGTGTGTTTGTGTGTCTCTGTGTGTAAGTGTGTGTTTGTTATTATACTCTATTATACTTATATATGCTATAACATGGCCACCTGACACCACCATGACTAACAGAGCTCACTTCCATCATTGTTTTTCATCTCAAGCTCGAACTTGACTCGTTAAATTGAACTTGAGTCATCAAACCTTGTCACTCGTCTCTCTTTCCCTCCAGCTACCGAGTACCATCTGGGTTTGCTCAAGGCCAAGTTAGCCAAATACAGAGCTCAGCTCCTGGAGCCCTCGAAGTCGGCGGGGGGCAAAGGAGAGGGTTTCGATGTGATGAAATCAGGAGACGCTCGTGTGGCTCTCATCGGTTTCCCCTCCGTGGGTAAGGTAGGTCGACAAAAGGGGGGACGAGGGGGATGTGGCTCCCGGGGGGGGTCCTCACACAGGCTAAAAGAGAAACTGATTCACAATACGATGCTTAACTAAGTCTGTGACGCTCTGAAGATTGTGATGATCTCATGAAAACCCTCTGTCCTCCAGTCGACCTTCCTCAGTTTAATGACATCGACAGCCAGTGAAGCTGCTTCCTACGAGTTCACTACCCTCACCTGCATACCTGGTGTCATTGAGGTAAACACACACACACTCACTCATATCAGTGCACACAATGTAAAAATTGTGATAATTGTGATTAAAAACAACTTAATCTACCATTTACACTGTTATTTCTTCCTCTTCAGTACAAAGGGGCCAACATCCAGTTGCTCGATCTGCCAGGAATCATTGAGGGTGCTGCCCAAGGTACGAGTTACTTCCCTGTTGTTGCATTTAGTCTGAAGCAATCACAGACATGCAATGTTTTTGCTCAAGTGTTATAGTTTCATTTTTATCAGATATAGTCGTTAATGATTTATTAAAAAACAATTCCTACTCGCTGGAAATAGCGAGTGTGGCAGTAAGGGTTCGTTTAGCTCTGACAGAAGACCGAGCCATTGTGTTTAACTGACCTTGCACCTTTTGATAGGTAAGGGTCGAGGTCGGCAGGTCATTGCTGTCGCCAGGACAGCAGATGTGGTCATCATGATGCTGGATGCCACCAAAGGAGAGGTTCAGAGGTGTGTGACATTTGTTAGAAGGGGTTATTTGTTGGGGCATGTGTGAGTCTGCTGTGTTTTCATCAACAAATTCTCACCTTTACATTTCCTTTTCTTTCTAGAGCACTTCTTGAAAAGGAGTTGGAGTCAGTGGGCATCAGACTCAACATGGCAAAACCTAATATTTATTTCAAGGTACAGTTTCTCTTATCTTTTTTCTCTCTCTAGGTTTCATCACACACATTCAGAATCAGGTCATGATCATCAACAGTTAATTTTACGGTCATCTGTCTATTAGTTTTAGAGAAATGATGCCATGTAAAGTGCTGGTGAAGTTTTAAAGTGATATAAAGGAAGATGACATTTAAAACCTGGACTGAATCGTTTCAGCAGTTGAAAACAAAGAACCTTTGTGTGATAATTTTTTCATTTCCAGGAAGAAATACTTAAACTGTCAGATTGAATTTCAACATCTGCTTTTTTTTGGCCTTTCTCTGCAGCCTAAGAAAGGTGGTGGCCTCTCCTACAACTCCACAGTTCCTCTCACCCACTGCTCAGAGAAGCTCGTCCAGCTCATCCTTCACGAATACAGTATCCTTCAAGGACACCGACAAACATTTTCCTGTCCCTCTTACTCGCCTTCTCTCCTCCTGTCTCTAGGTTTCCCACCAGTAATTGACCTTGTGGAATTGAATGGATTCACACGGGGAAGTCGGGGGATAAAATCCTCAAGTCGTGGATTTAACTCGTTAATGACTCACGGTAGCATCCGGCGGATTTCCTTAACCGCTTCTCCTCAGAAATCTTTAACGCCGAGGTCCTCTTCAGGGAGGACAGCACGCCGGACGAGTTCATCGACGTCATCGTTGGGAACAGAGTTTACATGCCTTGTCTATATGTAGGTCAATTTATATAATTGAAAAATGGTTTGAAAAGGATTTGATTAGTTCAAAGATGATTTTTCTAACTTCAGCAGCTCGTATTGTTCACGAAGTAAAAAACGTCTCTCTCTGCCTGTGTTTGTTTAGAGTTTCTCCCTCCCTCATATAGTTTGTGTGATTCTAGGTGTACAATAAGGTGGATCAGATCTCCATCGAGGAGGTGGACCGCCTGGCTCGCAGACCTAACAGTGTTGTCATCAGGTGTGTGAATACCAGCGTCTTCTGGTGGAAACGTGTCATCTTACTATCTGTTTGTATGTATATGACTTTAACGGCTTTCCCCCTTTCTTCAGTTGTGGGATGAAGTTGAACCTGGATTACCTGTTGGAGACGCTGTGGGAATATTTGGCTCTGATTTGCATTTATACAAAGAAAAGAGGAGGTACACTTATATATTTGTCCTCTTTTATCCATCAGTTTATCACATTTAAATGATGCATAACTTGTATATTAAATTCTTAATTTTCCCATTAGAGCGCCCGGACTTTAATGATGCCATCATCATGAGAAGAGCAGCGAGTGTAGAACATGTGGTACGTAAAAATGCATATTGTTCACACATGTGTACATTCATTATAACTCTGCCTTAAGTTTACATGTGAAGAGTTTATATAACTGATGATGAATATGTCTGTTCTACTTTCTCCCTGCAGTGCCATCGAATCCACAGAACCTTAGTCGGCCAGTTCAAATATGCACTTGTCTGGGTAAGTTCAGGTTTTTTAAAGGTATTGACCTGAAACCTTTTTCAGTTGCCTCCTCTCCCTACTCAAACAAACTGTACATTAAAATAAACAAAGACAGAGCTTGGATGTTACAAATGAGAGGTGTTACATCGTACACTGACAGCTGGAGATCTGATGGTGGCAGTAGAGCTGCAGTGGTGCACAACACACCCAAAAAAGAAATCATGCACCAAACTAAATTTTAAAAAACCTGCTTCTGTTCTGGATGTGAACCCTTCTGTGTTCTGGGCCTCCAGGGAACCAGCACCAAGTACAGCCCGCAGAGGGTCGGCCTGACGCACATCATGGAGCACGAGGACGTCATCCAGATCGTGAAGAAGTGAAACAAGCCCCTGACCGGAGCGAGGAGAGACGGAGCAGCAGGAGTTAAAATGAAAACAAAGTACTGTACAGTAGATACACAGCAATGGGAAACGCCCACCGTTCTTATTTTGTATATGATAACCAACAAAACCGGGAGAGACAGACAAGATTTGAGTTGTGGACAGAAACAGGTTTATTTTACCTTTTAAGATAAAGGAAGATGCGTCAATGATTCTGAGAGAAAATGGGAAAAACAATAAAGTCCCTGAAACATTAAATAAATGGTTGTTTGCTTTTTATTATCATCTTCTTATAAGATCAGTTTCTTTCTACAACAGCTCACCTGGATTACATGTGATTCCTGGACTTGTTTGTGCTGTTTATACAAAAATTAGGACATTTGACTTGGTTTAATCACCTTTTTTATTTAAATAAAGCTTAACCACCTTTTTGTCTTTACCTGTATTTACTCAAATCTTCAAATTCATTCATTTTACATATAAAGTCTAATTAGAAAATATATTTTGTTATATTGGGGATGGTATGCTAATAGATGCTAACAGCTGAAAACCCACAGAGATGAGGGGAATAACACATTTAGGTACCGGACACAACAAATCTGCTTCTTCACCAGGAAGTCAGAGCTACAAGAACTACAGAATGGATTCCAGGAAACTTGGTGAAATGATGAGAAATGGTCTGAGGAAGAACCCGTCACATGTTGGTGTGGATCTGGACACTGGGTGGATCCGGAAATTTCTTAGTTTAACATTGCGAGATAAGACATTTTTTGACATTTGTGTGTACGATTTGGTGCAGCTTGATTGAATTGAACTGTCGGGGCCTGGCTGGAGGGACAGTATGTGCCAGTCTAGTTTTAATTTCTTTATATTCTGCTGGGTTAAGCTTGTGTACTTCTCCCTGTATGAATTAGGTGTTATCATAACCTATAATAATACATCATAATGTATTTATGTTTTGTTTCATTGATGCGAAAGTGCAAATTAAAATAAGAACTTTAATTGACAAATAAATGTAAATAATGTAATATTTCCCTGTGAAATGTAAAGAGGTAAAAGTATGTTAGAAAACCGAAGGACTAAAGTACCAGTACACCAACCTCAGAAGTCTGCTGGAGACAAGAGTACTTGAGTAAATGCACTTCATCTATTCCCAGAACTATATAAAATGCAATGAATTAAAAATAAGTCATTTTAATAATAAGTGGGGATGAAACAAAAAGGCCTTAAAATAAAGTGCTCATTAAATGTGCACTGCTTCGCCTCACTGTAGAACACTGTTATTGTCTATAACAGCATCCTGCACACCTTGATGTCTCCTCAGCAGTACAGCCGGTGGGGGTCAGTCACCTACGACCCTCCACCCCTGCGGCCCTGCTGTCCCCCGGTGCTCCGAGGCAGACTGGGCCTTTTCTTTCAGACAGTGCCGACTCCCAGCCAATGCTCCCCATTCACTCGCACACACACACACACTCGCACAATAGCACCATTAAATATTCACAAGCAGCTCTTTGGTGTGGGAGAGGTGGACTGAGTGTGAGGCTTCACGTGAGAGAGGGAGAGAGGGAGGGAGAGTGGATGTGAGTGGACACTGTGGGGCCTGAAAGATGCCTTGAACATGTCTCCTCCGAGCGAGCTGTGGATGGAGAGATTCTGCTTTGGAATAACCTGAAGAGGAGGGAAATGATGGAGGGATAATACCGAGGGGGGAAAGAGAAGACACAAAGGTACGCTCCACTGGGTGTGTATTGTGTGGAAGCAGGCATGACACTTGATGCTGCTTGGCCCCATATGGCATGGCTAAGTGTGTGTGCGTGTGTGTGTGTGTGTTTGCAGTGCCAGTACACACAAGAGTGAAGTGGGTGTTTGGTGTTTAAAGCTGAATTCATGGAAAGTGAGTTCAGTGGAAGTGAATTGAAAGCAGCAGAAAATCCAGTTGGCGTCGCCGCCTCTCACCCACTCGTCTCCTTTTAAACAGATTCAGTGAAAACGTGGGAGTTTTCCCAGGTTTGATCAAACTAACTGTACCTGACAGTATAAGAGCCGGAGCTGGAAGTGGCTGCATCATCTCCACGGCTTCTGTGTTTGCTGACACCTTCCAGCTCCTGTCTCATCAGTGTCACAACAATCATTTTGTGTTTTTACTCCTACACACACACTGAGGCAGCACAAAAACAAACACCACACTATCATTAGCTCTTTCTAGGTGCTGTTATTAATGAACCAGTTTCCACTTTGAGACCCAGCAACGCCTCCATAACTTTTAACTGCGTTGAAACCTAAGAGCTTGTTTCCCCTCAGTTCACCAGCAATGATTACATCTTTGATTTTTATGTAATGGTACAAAAATATGTGGGGTGGCACGGTGGAGCAGTGGGGGTCCCTGGTTTGAATCCTGGGTCTTTCTGTGTGGAGTTTGCGTCTTCTCCCCCGTGTCTGCGTGGGTTCTCTCCAGCTTCCTCTCTAAATTGATCGTAGGTGTGAATGAGAGCAAGGGATAAGCCAAATGATGAACTGTACAAATCATCACCAGGTATAAAAGGTGAATCTTTTACTGGTGCTGTCTTGACCTTATTTGGAAATAAGTCAGATATCATGCATTGCTTGTTTTCGAAGAGAGAACCAACTCTATTACCAAATTTTGACCAAAAGTAAGATAAGATGCATAACATATTCTTCATTGTCCCAGTAGGAAATTTGCCATATGCATCACAGTGTCTGCAGTATAAGAGAATATAGTCAAATACATTCATAACACATTCATCTACATCCTAAATTTACCTCTGGATCAATAAATTATCTATCTATCTATCTATCTATCTATCTATCTATCTATCTATCTATCTATCTATCTATCTATCTATCATGTACATATAGTGGTAAATAGACAGTACGGTCTGCTGTGGTGTATATTTTACTATTGCACTAGTGTTGAATGCACATACACAAACATATTTGAGTTATCTAATATAAGAAATAAATATGAATTATTCACTGATGACACAGAAGTAAATGACCCTTATAAACAACTGTGCAGGACCAGAACAGTAAAGTTATTTGTGATCGTTATATAAAAACATTCTTATTTCTGGCTGATGAGATAAACGTGAATGAAACCAGCCACAGTCCATGTTCAGTATCTTGTCAGGACCCTGATTACTGAGGCTCTGCTGCCCTCTTCAGATTCAGTCTGCTCATTACATGGAGCTGCTGCTGACACGAGACTCCAGGCCTGGTGGCGTCTATTTGAAAGCTAAAAACACTGAAGAAGGAAAAGCCTGACTTACTGTCATCTCATCATGGAGTCAGAGAAGAAGGAATCCTGAAATGATGCTTAAAGTTTAAATGATGGAAATATGTTTACACTCATAGATATCAGTCCTCTAAATGTGCCTGATTTTTTATAAATCAAGATCTATAAACTACTCCCTGGGAAATGTTGAACAACGCTATGTCTCACAATGTTAAAGAAAATGATGAAGCACTTCATGTCACTGCCCATTTGTCCAGATCCACGACAAAGGTTTAATAGTTTATTTCTGTATTTCGGAACGAGATTCTTTTCAGCGGTTTTCAGAAAAATATGACAAAGCAAATTTAAGCCCACGTTTATGCAAAGGAAAAGTCTTTGCTTATTTAGCTTTACTCCTTTTCTTTCTCTGTCACAAAAGACTCATGGACGGAGCTTAGATATAATCTGCAAACAGGGATTTCTCAGGACTGGACAAAGACAAACAGACGATGATGCACAACATTGACCTTTGTAACCTAATCTCTTTAATGGCCTTAAACAAGGGGTCCGGTGGTTTCCTGTACTTCTTGTCCACTGATCTTTGTCAACAGACAAATGACCCTGTTGATGCAAATAGAGAAGCTTCACTCAGGAACAGAAACACTCATCGTTGACGTCAGACATGAGTCAGGACGACGTGTCTGTCTTGAGAAATCAAGACAAAACCCAAAGTGTTGTCCTCTAAATACTTGTCCATCATATTCTTCAGTAACTGGTAGATTTATATTTTTGTTTCTGTCACTATTTTGTACAAAGCTCCAGCCACATGCTTTGAAATGTGTAAATCTGTTTAAACAGTGACATGATTGTGTGCTAATATACTGCGTGTCGCACATTGGAGTGTGTGTGTGTGTGTGTGTGTGTGTGTGTGTGTGTGTGGGGGTGGGTGTGTCTAGGTTGTCTATAGGTTAGGGTTAGGTTGTAATAAGTCTCCAGTAAATGAGGGGAGACACAACTCTGTGTGTGTGTGCGTTTGTGTGTGTGTGTGTGAGACAGATGGAGACAGAGAGATGTGAGAGAGACGCCTTTTGTTGCATGTGTGTATGTCAGTTCCGATAAGGCGCCTAAAAACACACACACGCACAAACACACGACCTATTATGGTTGCTGAGGTTTCATAACAAATCTGTGGGCTCTGACGTTCAGACACCAGTGTGGGGGGGATGATAGCGTCCTGTGTGTGTATCTACGTGTGTGTGTGTGTGTGTAATCCTGCCTTTAACACACAATGGATGTGTCCAGTTGTTTACCTGGGCACTTACGCAAGGGGGGGACATGGTGCAGCTTCACACACAACACGGTGCAGCATGTTGACTCAGAAACATAATCACTGCATGTATTGATGTTTGAAGTCGACATGTACCTGAGCTGCTTCTGTCGTCTCACTGTAGATGTGCAGATAATCACTGAAGGCTCCATTGTGTGTCCAGATGCTGTGTGTCATTTAGGGGAACTGAAGTGAATAGTGTGTGTGTGTGTGTGTGTGTGTGTGTGTGTGTGTGTGTGTGTGTGTGTGTGTGTGTGTGTGTGTGTGTGTGTGTGTGTGTGTGGACTATTTAACATCAGCAGAGGGTCCCGATGAGCAGCAGGAGTCAGTGCGACCACACAGAAGCCAGTGATGTAGTTTTTTTTTTTAGAGTGGGTTCCTCCAGCATTTTGATATTTGTGGATAATAGATGTTTTTAATATCAGTCACTGTCACAGACAAGGTAAGATTGAAAGTCAAATGTTTGGTATGTTTATAAATTGAATGTAATGGATCGAGTAATGGGAGCTTTATGATTATTATATTATTGTTTTAATCTGTGGATGTAAAATTTGAATTTCAAAAATCCAAACTTTCTTCTGGTCACGTTTAAATTATCACCAAACACTAGAATCTAAATTCATTGGTAACACGTGAGCTTCCTATTTCCAAGTCTATCTATAAAAAGTCGACTCAGCCCAGTGCTGCTCTTTGACTGTGTGAGCAGCCACTAGCGTCGCTCCACTGTCAAGTCACAGGGTGATGTGGCAGCGGAGGTTAGGAAATGAATGGAGCTTAAAGGCTTAAAGGAAACCTGAGTCCTGCCTCCTCCTCCTCCTCCTCCTCCTCCTCCTCCTCCTCCTCCTCCTCATCCTCCTGTGTCACCTCCTCCGTCCACAAAGATCTCTGTCACTCAGTTATTTTCCTCCTTATATTTCAAAGATAAGAGTTTGAAAGGCAAATAATAAAATGTCTCCAAGTGCAGAGTAACGTTGACTAAATATTGACTTTGATAACAGATCATTGTCATTGTTGTCGATCCACTACACTGGTCCCCAGGGAAACAACTCTACAACTATACAGTGAATTGTGGTGGATGAAATTTAAATAAATACACAATTGTATTACATGGGAGTGTGTGTGTGTGTCTGAACTGTTAAGTGTAGAGTATGCTTACTCTAGTGTGTGTGTGTGATGTATTTTGTGCTGTGACTGTGTGCAAATACACTGCAATTGTAGTACATGGGAGTGTATGTGACACGCTTTCAATACCCGAGTTGTGTGTTTGTGTTTGTGTTTATCAGCTGTAAGTCTGTAGTTAGTCTCTCCAGATGAATCAGGGATAATCCTGCATTCAATGATCGCATGCAATCTCCATTATGAGATATACCTACCTGTGTGTGTGTGTGTGTTAGTGTGTGTGTGTGTGTGTGTGTGTGTGTGTGTGTGTGTGTGTGTGTGTGTGTGTGTGTGTGTGTGTGTGTGTGTGTGTGTGTGTGTGTTCCTGCTCCCGCTCATTAAATGGGCCTGTTGGCTGTGCTCTGCTCAGGTGATCTCCTTTATTAGTGCTGTGTCGCTGAGTGCGTCTGCTGAAAGCGTGTTGTCAGTGACTGGCACTGGAAGAGACTCTCCCCTTCGTCTCTATCTCACTCACTCGCCCTCCATTGTGGCATCGTATCACTCTCTCCATCCCTCCGTCTCTCTCCTTCTTCAGTTTCTTCCCATAACCGTTTTGGCTTGTCATTACACGCTTTTAAACTTTCAGTTGTCTTCTTCCTTCCTTCCTTCCTTCCTTCCCTCTCCCTCTTTCCCTCTTCACCTTTTCTGTTTGGCATCTTTTCAGCATTTATTTACTCCGTTGTTCATTGAGGCACCTTTTCTCCTTTTTTTTTGCCCCTTACCTCCGTCCAGCTCCCTCTCCTCTTTCTCCACCTCTTCCATCTGCGTTCTGTCCATCACCATTTCACTCAGTCGACCGACCACATCAGCCAGACATCAGATACATATCACACATATCAATTTGATCGCTTTGCGTGTCTCTTTACACGTTTGGCGAATGACAACCTTCTCTGTGTTTGCATCCGATGAACAGACGGGAACTTTTGAACTTTCCTCGGTGCCGGCGCTCCGTCTTTTACGCTCTTATCTCAGTTTCAGTCTTAGATGATGCCAACAGCTGCTGTTGTTGTTCCAGCAGAGTTTTGTCGTGGTCACTGCCCCTGGAGATACGTGATACAGATTTCTGCTCAGATGCTTCCTCAGGGTCAAACTTATTAATCTTCTGAAGGCTAATTAGCAGGAAGAAAACTTGAAGGTTAACCTGTTAACTGACCTACATGACTTTAGAGACTTTCCTCTTAGATAAATGCATTTAAAAGTCTGAATTTAAGTGTTTATTTAGCAGTTATTAGTTTTTCTTTACATTGCCGTTTCCCCGCTATCATCCAGCTGCTCTGTGGTGTCTGCCTGCTAACCCCTGACACCAGGCCATATGTATAATATATTGGTTGGGGAGCAGGCCAGGGTGGGGTTGACCCTTTGTGATATATTTAGAGCAGCCCTCGATGAATGTTTTATCTATGCTGCGTAGGCAGAACACAGGGCAGTCATTAAACATTCATATCTGCCACTGAGATGACCTCCTGGAATATCAGCCCGTCATCAAAGAATTAACCCCAAGCCTTCATCCACGAGCCAACATCAGCATCATCATTTATGTAATACCATCGTATCTCACACCCCTGAATCCATGTCACACCTGGCACTTCTACAAACGGGGCGTAGATGTATGTATGTGTGTGTGTGTATGGGAGTGTGTGTGTGTGCATTTGTTCTTTTTAAGGATTACAAGACAAATAATTAAACCATTTTTATAAATGAAATGTCATTCCAGAGGATCTGAGGTTATTAATTGGTAATTGGTCATTAATGTGAATAGAAAAATAGTACGAGTGAAGGATGAGGAATATCCTCTATAGCATCATGTGACTGAGAAATTAGAGGATCTTTGAATTATTAGGGTCAAGAAAATTACATAAAAACACTTTCTTTCCTCTTTTAAACTGTAATTCATGCTCTAATATTTCATTTCTAAGGGCTGCTTGGTTTTGGTTGATTCCAGTGGCCACTAAAAAAGGAAAGTTGCTCTAAACTAATGACCTCAATTAGATGGAGCGTAACGCTGACTGGAACAACAGTTGCAGCGAGTAATGACTCCTCCTAAAACCTAAAACTTTCTATATCAAATGTTAAAACTGTTGAATATAGTTTGTAGGAGAATATTAGCGTGCATCACTCTCAGCTGTGCTCCAGCCACTGGTGTGTATGTGTGTTTTGGCTCTGCATGGCTTCACCTCTCAGACACAGTTTAGCAACAGCTCAGCCGACCTGCATTATTCATACAGGAGCGAGTCTGCAGATAGGGTTACCCCGAGGCAGTATAGCCGCTGCATTAAGGTGCCGTTTGCAACTATAACTGGATATACACTCCCTCTGATGCACATACACACACACACACAGACATACAACGCATATGCTCATATGTTTTTACGCGCATGCGCCAGGGATACGTCGAGGCCTCGAGTTGAGGGCGAACACGGGAATGGATGAAGTTGCAGTAACCAGAGAGAGATGCAGAAGGTTGCAGGAGGTCACAAAGGCAAGCTGGCGTGGATATGGGAGGATACGGCCGCAAATGCAGCACACTCACACACTCAGAAGAGGACACCCCTGAAGGCCAAGACTCACACTGTTGCACGCACACCGGCTCTCCTTGGTGGGGGGACGTCCTGCCAAAGTTGGTGCAGCGGCCAAGATGAGGATTTACCGCCGGACTCACAGGACGCACTAACAATGGGAGACACACAATGGACTACACGGACTCTGTCACAGGGATAGCAGATTCTTTTATTCATCGTGCGACCCCGGGAAGTTAACAACAAACCTTTCAAAACGGATCAAGACCAGGAATTTATATTTTTTGCAATGATGGATGTTACATTTCTAAGGATTTAATTAAGAAACTCAGTGAGCCTGTGAGAAACAAATGGGTAAAACTGAGAGATACTAACCTGTAAGATTAAGTATTTGATCTGTAGCATTTAAGACTCACTTAGCAGCTGCTTTTTAAAATTTAAAGCTCTGGGACAGGTTTCCATCTCTCTTTACACTCACAGAGTCAACAGCTCTTTTGAAGATTGAAGACTGTACTGTAATGCGAGTGAGCACTGGGCTGAGATTCCAACTCCATTACTAGATCGTATTTTGAAGGACTGTGGTTTGTGTTGGTCTCAGTGTGCATTTGAGACCAACTGACGTGGGACAGAGTGTGTTTCTCATGTTCAGATGGAGGGAAGAGAAGAAAAACAAATGAAAAAATGGGATTAAGAGGATGTTGCTACTTTTGTTCTTCTTCTCGGGAGCACATATCAACACTGACATTGATACGGACCTACAGTTCGGGAGCTTGTCCTTTCTCATCTTGTTTAGAATGAGTTTGAGTTAGGAGACATCATGCCACCTAAAAAAGGTGACTCAAAGTCAGCTGCCAAGAAAGGCAAGGCAGAGGAGCCTAAAAAGGGAGGGAAGGATGAAAAGAAAGGGGGAAAGAAAGCCGAGGAGCCACCAGCCAAGGGGAAAGGAAAGGATGATGGGAAGAAGGGAAAAGGGAAGAAACCTGTCAGTGAGTCAGAGGAGGGCTCAGAGGAAGAGGAAGAGGAGATTCAGAGTGAGGAAGAAGAGAGCGATGAGAGTGAAGAAGAACCCAAGAAGCCAGTAAAAGGGAAAGGGAAAGCAGCTCTGAAAGGTGCATCCAAGGCCATTGCTGTGAAGGGTTTTAAGCCTCCCTCTAAACAGCCACCTCCATCTGATGATGAGGAGAGTGAGGAGAAGGGGAAGCCCCCGATGAAGAAAGGGATGGCTGCAGTCAATCTGAAAAAGATGAGTGATGTCCATATTAAAGGAGCCTCTAAGGCCATGATGGGTTTTGCCACAGATGGACAAAAAAAGAACGTAGGCGCAGGAAAAGCACAGAAGGGTGTAGATGTCAAATCTCACCTCAAAGGAGCCTCCAGGGCCCTGTCAGGCATCACAGGGAAATCGTCTCCTTTTAGCATGCCCTCGAAACAGCAGCCACCAGAGAAAGCAAAGCCAAAGAGAAACCTTAAAAGCACCTCCCGTCTCTTCCTACGACTCTCGAAGAAAAAGAAACCCCCTGCTGAGGGTAAACCACTTTTGGGCACCAGCAAGCTTTTTGCTGGGTTTGGGGCTAAATCAGGTCCTGCCATCAAAAAGCCGGGTCTTTCTGGATTCAGCTTATTCAATAAAAAAGATGCTCCTGAAAAAGAAGTCCCGCCCCCTAAAAAGACCATAAATCTATCAAATTTAGGAGGGAAGGGGAAAATGGCAGCAGAGGCCAAGGGATTGGGAGGGAAATTCAAAGGTATGCTTGGGAAAAAGAAAGCGGAATCACCGCTCAAGACTAAAAGCTGGATGTTGGGAAGGATGGCGGCAGCAACCAACTGGCTGACAGGGAGGTTTCTGACAAGCAAGGGTCAAGGTCGACTGGGGATGAGAGCAGGAGGACGGGGGCGAAAGCAGCTGTCGTTCGCCAACAGGGACAATAGAGGGAGACAGACAGAATATTACAATGAGGGCTTTGAGTATGATGATGATGAGTATGGATATGAGGAAGAGTATCAAGACAGGGGGAGACCAAGAGGCATCCACAGACAACCCATGGCCTTTGACTCATATGACCCTTATGAAGAGGATATGGATTACTATGATGATGAAGAGTGGGAAGATGAATATGGTTACTATGATGAGGAGGGCAACTTTTATCATGAGGATGAGTTCTACTATGATGATGGCATGGATCCCTACGGTTACCCTTATGGCTATTATGAAGATGAGTATGAAGATGACTATGGCGATGAAGGGATGGAGTATTACTATGGTGAAGATGGAATGCTGTATGCAGTGGATCCAAACAATTACTACGGTGATGCCCTGGATAGTTTCTATGACCCATACAACCCTGAGCTCTATGGAGATTACTTCGACCATGATATATATAACTATGGGATGTCAGAGCCATATGGCATGATGAGTGGTGGCTATGACGTTGTTCCAGGCCTTTATGATAACCAAATGCTTGGATATATAGACCCTGCTGCTGTACAAAACCCCTATCAGCAACATTTCTATATAGATGCGAGGCTGGATCCAGCTGAGTCAGGACAACTTTATGCACAGGAGCAGCTGTCTTACCATGTAGCCGAGCCACTAGCAGAGCAGTTCAGGGTCCCCAGGCCCCAGGTAATGCTGTTTGGTAAAGACAGACTAGATGTAGAAACTCTGCCACCTCCTCCTGTTTATTCACATCCCCCCTCCCCAATGTATCTCCCTCCCACCCCAGCTCTTGCCCTCAACAATCTGGAAAGGATATCAGATATACAGTATGAGCAGCCCTTCCCCACATACCTTCCAACGCAGCCCCATTACTCCACTGTCATGAACCAACAACCAACCCACATTCCTCACAGACAAGCCCCCTCGCCCACGGCTATGGTCTTTCAGCAGGAGCTCTTTCAGCAGGAGCCCTTTCCTCTCCCCCAGTTTACTCACCCTCCTCTCTCTGTTTCTCCCAGTCACTTGTCCCCATATCACCTTCCACAGCAATTGGCCTCTCAAGTGTACCACCCATCCCTTCCCCAAGACCTACAAATGTTCCAGATGGGGCAAATGTCGCCATCAGTCACACCATTACAGCATGTGATGCCTCCACTGATGCGTTCACCATTGCACTCACCTGTGGCCTCACCTAGACCAGTGCGAAGACTGAGCCCCCTCCCATCCCCACAGCTCTCAATGAGGCCAGGATCAATGAGGTCAATTGCGCCTCCTTCAAATCGCCTCTCACAACAGCAGCACATGACCTTCCAAACAGGCATCCAGCCAGACCCCCATCTCTCTCCTCGTTTACATAGGAAAGGGCTCCCTCACCGGGCCTCAATGGCCGGTCAAAGGCAAACGCCCAAACATGAAATGCGACGACCACCGAGCCCACCTGTTTCTTCACCACACCAGAGAACAAGGATGTCAAAGAGGGCTCAGCCATCCCTGGCAAGAGGAGTGGAGGGAACTGGATTACGTAGGGGTCCATCGACTGTCCGACCTCAGTCCCCGGTTTCTAGCCCCCTAGCTTCACCCCGGGGATCAATGAGGAAGAGAGCAAGTCCACCACCTTCCCCTAGACTCTCTTTCAGACAGCAGCCCCCTCCAGATGCTGTGCATTTGCCATCTACCAGGCCACATTTCGTCAGAGGTGGAAAACAAATGTCCAAGATGAGACATTCCCGCTCTCCATCCCTACAGTCCCCACAAAGACAGAGCCCCCCTCTACCAGAAAGATCTCACTCCCCCCCTCAGGCATTCCGCCCCACTTCTCCCCATCGCCCTCCTTCCCCTTCCTCATCCCGTATCACCGGTCGCAACCTCCCCACCCGGTCCTCTACTCGCAGGCTGCGGGGGGGTGCAAGAGGTCAAAGTCACGTGCCCATGGGGACTGTGAAACCCTCCCCAGCTAACCCTTACTTACAGAGACGCAGCAGACACGGACCCCCTGTCACTCAGCATGTAGCCCCATTCAGGTCGTCTGTCCATAGTGGCCCAGCCTCTCCCACAGGACAAATAGGGGGCATAGCTGGAACACCCATGTTATCCCGGACAGGCTCCCGGCCTGCAGGGTTAAGGGAGTCAAAACGAATTGGTGCCCCCCAAGGAGGCTTCCACAGACCTGTGGGCAGGGGGCAACCGCTAGTCCGTATGCCCAGAAATCAGCCATCCCTTCAATCTAGGCAGTCATTCAGAGCACCTCCTCCAGGGCCTCCTGTATCCCCACAGCCATTATTGAAACAGAATGGCCCTCTTTCTCCCCAGCCATCAGTGCGTAGGCTGCAAAGTAGACCACAATCTCCACAACCACTGCAGCATCGATCACCTCTGCTCAGCCGTTCAGCTTCTCCCATGCACCATCTATCTCACCCACCCTCCCCTTTGCCCCACAGGGCAATGAGCCCACATGGGCTAGGGCCAACATCTTTTCAACCTCAACTGTCTCAACCCAGTCTTCCTCCTGGCTCTCCCCTACTATCTCATGGTGTTACCCAGTACAACTACACAATGATGGAACCAGGCCCATCCCCAATGCTAACCAATGCTTTACCAAACCCTCAGGTTGTAGGTGCTCCTTTTCATCCCTCTCCAATTCCTTCCTCCATCCCTTACTCCACCAATGCTTATTCTTCTCCTTTACAGATACCAACCTCCCCCCTAACACAGCATGAAATATATCATCAAACCCTCCCTCAAGTACCACCTTCTTCACCTTATGTAGGACGCATGCTCCAGAACCCTTATCCTCAGACACCTTTACAGAGAAGCGCTTCACCCTTACCTGGTGGGCAGGGGGAGATATCAGGTGGAGTACAGGTGAACCAGAGGGAGAGCCCATATGCCACTCTTGGTTTATCCAATGCTTTAATGCAGAACTCTCGTTTGCGCAGTGCCTCCTACTCGTCTCCTCTACAACGCAATGCCAACCTCAATACAACGGTCCCTTATGCAGAAGCCCCTCTTACCTCCTCTGTACACTCCTCCCCACAATTGTCTTCTGCTTTACTTAACTCTCAGCTAGCTAATGCATCCTATTCCTCACCTCTCCAGCGACACCTCTCCCCGATGTCTCCTGCCTCACCTGGTCCTCCTCCCACTACACCTCAACAACAGACTATAAGAGGTGCATCCCCACTCTTTTCTGGTGGACTCCGAACCTCTCAGATCCAGAGCTCCATGTTCAGGCTACCAGGTGGCACTTTGACAATGCCTCGGGGCCCTGTTGGGCCTCCTATTACCACTGATATTGGGGGTACTGTTAGTGGTGGTGAGAGGCTGTCACCCATGATGCTCTCTAATGCCCTGCAGAACCCAAGCCTACGCCAGGCCACCTATCGACTCCCTGATGGCTCATTTGTCACCAGAACTGAACCTGCTGAACTTTCCTCAGGTCCATCCCCACTCTCGTCACCAATGCTGTCCTCTGCCTTACTCAATCCCAGTATGCGACAGGCCACATATCGTTTGCCTGATGGCACTCTGGTAACCAGGACAGAGCCCACACCTGCACCTGCCCCTTCTTCACCAATGCTTTCCTCTGCACTTTTGAACTCCGGTGTACGTAAAGCCACATACCGGCTACCAGATGGAACTTTGGTCACAAGAAATGAGCCAGCATCTCAGCCTGTCACCTCTTCCTCTCCTATGTTGTCCTCTGCTCTTCTCAATCCTAATGTTCGTACAGCCTCTTATCGATTACCAGATGGTTCAATTCTGACACGTCAAGGAGAGGAGACGCAGACGGCTGAGAGTACAGTATCATCTCCGGGGCTATCGAGTGCCCTGATGAATGCTAACCTTCGTAAAGCAAAGTTCCAGCTCCCAGGGGGATCATCACTGTTTCCAAAGAACCAACCGCAAGCTTCCTCCTCAGTCTCCTCTGGCCCTGTCCTTTCTGGTGCCTTGCTAAACACCAACCTCCGGGGGGCCTCCTACAGACTCCCAGACACATCACTATTGAGGCAACCTGGTTCTGCTGATACCTCTGAGCCACGCTCTCTTGACCTGTCTAATGCTCTTCGTAACAAGAACCTACGATCTGCCACGTACCGTTTACCAGATGGAACTCTGATCAGCCGTCCTCAGCCTGCTTCTTCGCCCCGAAAACTTGACCTGTCTAATGCTTTATCAAAGAACCAAAACCTTCGTGAGGCAAACTACCGTCTCCCTGATGGCAATATCATGACACGGCTTGGGGCCCCTAGGACTCCAGAACCTCGCTCGCTTAACCTCTCTGGTGCTCTGCAGAACCCGCAACTCAGACAGGCCTCTTTCCGCCTCCCCTCCTCATACGCTGTAGTATCACCCCAGGTGCAGGGATCTGGACCAGAACAGCACTGGGCACAGGGATCTGGAGCTGAAGGCTTGGAACTGCAGCAAGATGTGGACGTGTGGGATGCAGAGAGGGTTCTACCTCACGGGACGGTGCAGAACCTCAATAAGTGGTCCATGTATAGAGATGGGGAGCTGCTGGAGCCCCAAGGCATGATGGAACGGGGGAATGCGGGGCATGAATCGGGGGAATGGAATCTCAGCAGGGAGGGGGAGCCACAGGGGCAATGGTTTGACAAGGTAAACGTTTTGAATGACACACACTACACGTTGACACACAACATGCACTTTCCTGTAAACCTTAAGTATTGTTTCTGCAATTGCAAATAAAAAATTTGGGTGGGGGACCTGTGTTATTAGTGGTGATACTTTTTGAAAGAGCAATGTATGATGAAGGAAAAATATGCAAACACCTCTTTGGTGAGGTGCAGGCAAACAGGTTGTCTGCTAACAACCATAGAACAAGTAAAAACAAAAGAGCATCAACACTTCCATGCAAGGAAATTAACATTTTGTGGTGGTTAATGAACATGAATAATATCCTGATTTTGGAGTATGTATTTGTTTTAGATGTTCTCAATCAGAAGCCTGCCCACCATGGCTCATCGGGAGCAAGGAGAGCAAGACGGAGTGGAGGATATGACGCAGCTAGAGTAAGTACAGAACAACCCATATACGCATGAGTTATGTTTTTCAGACTGAAGTCAATGTTATTCATATTTCGTTAATAAATTATACAGAACATGTGGTTTTAAAGCTTCAAAAACATGACGATTATGGATCACAAAGGCCAATTTTAAATTCAGTGCAGCTCAAACATGCAAAGTGGTGATTTACATTGTTCTGTCACATCCTTTAATAATCTGCTTAAATGCTTTGTCCAGGGAGATGCATGAGAGGACTGTTCTGCTGAATTTGAGGAAAAGGTTTGAGAGAGAACTCATATATGTAAGTATCTGAGGAGTACTCGCATCAAACACCCATATCTGAGCAGTTTGTGTGTGACTTTACAAATCCATCACTTCATTTCTTTATTCTCTGTTTCTGTTCAGACGTACATAGGTAGTATTCTGGTGTCTGTGAACCCCTATAAGATGTACAATATTTACGGGACGGACGTGGTGATGCAGTACAAGGGTCGGGCGCTGGGAGAGAATCCTCCGTAAGTAATGTGCACTCTCAATCTGTGGGGACAGTTAATTGAAAAATGCCAAACAGAATGAAACCCCTTGTAAATAGAGCACAACTGAATAGATCCATTTGAGTTAATCGGCACTGTAAAGATAACGTGTTGTATTTTGAAAGCTTTTTGTTTGCTCTATTGTAATGAAAGAACAAATGGACGATAGGATGAATACGTGCTATAAGTAAAGAAAGTAAACAAGCAGAGAATGATGCAGGTATTTATCAATTAAAACGAGAGGATAGATGGAATATTTGACGGAGAGAGTTTGAATTCATTGTAATGATTTTGGTTGTGTTGTAATCAAAGTTTCTTTTCTTCAGGCATTTGTTTGCCATAGCAAATGCTGCTCATTCCAAAATGATGGATGCCAAACACAACCAGGTCATAATAATCAGGTAAGAGGCGGCATCTATAATGCTCATTCAATTCCTCTCTCCTCTGCCTTTTTAAATCACTTTTACATATATTTACATATATTTGTAAATCACACGTCACAGTTTACCAACATTCAGGTAAAGGTTTGGTTCCACGTCATTATACAGCAGCAATTTATTACTTAATGGTTCTTACTGGTACATAAATGTATAGAGTGAAGGAAAACAAGGCAAGGAAGAAAGAAACAAATTAGTGTGTTAGAGGGAAATAGAAGTATTTCACACAAGTATTTTTGTATATAGTTACACACCTACTCTTGGGATTATGTCATATATTGTCCTTTTCACTGTATCATCTCAAATAATTAGACTAAGTTTTTGAAAATTCGCTCCTGAAGACATATAACATATTGATGAAAGTGGAGCAATCCTAGTAGTTACATCGTTATAAGTTATACTTTCTACAAAATGAGAAAAACTTGAATTTTCTCCTGACCTCAATTTTATTTCCTAGTACTGCCACATGTACATCTAACTACTGTGTAATTTATTTCTCCTTTTCCAAAACATGTAATTGTTTTCTTCCATTGAAAGTTAGTTGGAATCACTAAGTATATTTTAGTCGTACCTGATTACAGACTGAAGTTTTATTTATTCATCCTCATTGTGCAGCTACAATATATTTTTTGTCCTATAACATGAGCAAACCTCCACGGCTTTGTGCTGGTTTAACCTTGGTGTCTTGGATTCCATCTTCAGATGGATTAGTGTTTGTAAATTCATGAGTGTCTGTCTGTGGTTTACTGGCCAGCCAACTTAAGACAGAGCCATACCTCACTCCTCTGTCACAGGCGCGTCGCTCTGCATTACAACCGATCGGCTCCGGGAGCGAACGCACAAACTTACACTCACAGACAACAAGTCAATTTACATCAAAATCAAGATGTAAAAAAATACAGGGTCCTAACATGTGTAGCACATCTACACGCCTGTACATAGACGTGTGCTTTTTGAAACAATCATACATAACACACAGATACATCTACACACTCTGGCACACACCTGGATCACTCTAGCCGTGTTCGGAAGGAGACACCTGTAAGGAAAGCCCAGCCAGGTCTGGGCCAGGAGCAGATAATGTTTCAGACATGTATGTGTGTGTGTGTCCAAGTGCACGTGTGCTGGAACCTGTGTTTGTGTGTGCGTCACCGTGTTAAGGGGTAACCGAGGTCTGGTGTACAGTGACCAGCAACGGCCCGGTTTTGAGCTAACTTAACCCAGAAGTTGAAACCGTACTCTGGGATGTGGTCTGTCGAGGTGCCAGTCACACACACACACACACACACACACACACACACACACACACACACACACACACACACACACACACACACACACACACACACAGTTGATGCCAACAACTTAACACTAAGTACCCCCATTATGTAACCTTGGCGAAAGAGGGGCAGAGGTTTCTGTGTGTGTGTGTGCGTGTGTGTGTGTGTGTGTGTGCGTCAGAGCGTTTCAGGTGGTTAAATGCAAAAGTGGAACTGGGGCCCGGTGTAATTCAAGATTAGTGTGGTTTCACATCACTAAGACAAACACTCCAGCAGCAGAAGACAATGCCCCCCCTAAGTGATTAAAAGCTGGTGATTAAAAGAGTGTAATGATGCTCACAGAGCAGATAATGTTCACACTTTGCCCTCAACATGTTTTTTTTCTCCAGTCCATCCTTTAGCAAATTGGTTTATCCCACTTTTGCAGCCCATTATGTAAACTGAGAAGGTTCACACTGGCACTAGTTCTGTCATGAGAGAAGCCAAATAAATATGTGTCATTTAAAAATATGTACAATTCTTTCCTCTGCACGTCAGCAAAGCCAAAATTAGGGCATTGTTTTTGCCCCAGTGTGTGTTTTTGAACAAATGGCCGATTCGATGATTTAGAGTTTTTCAGACAAACTGAAGGATAATGTGTTTCCTTCATCGCCTGAGACATGTAAAGATAAAGCTGTACATGAACTGTGGAGTCATACTGGTTTGTGTTCTGTGAAGTGAGTGTGTGTTGTTGTGTTTCAGTGGGGAGAGCGGTTCGGGGAAAACCGAGGCCACCAAGCTAGTTCTTCGCTACCTAGCAGCAATACATCACAAATGCAACCTTGCGCAACAGGTACACACACACACACACACACACTTCTGGTATGTACATGATGCACATCCAGACACACACAACAAATACCTCATTGTGTTTTTTATTGTCTGTTTCATTGTCTGTTTCTCCGATGGCTCTCCCCGGTGGCAGATTGAGGTAGTGGGGTTCCCTGCATGTACTTTTACCTTTTTCAACTCATCCTCACTTATCCATTAATTTATGGCCAAAACAATAAGAATAGCAGGTTGCTGTGTTTTGCAGTGATGTGTGGCAATATTCACTATGACCTAATGTTTTATTTCAAATAAATAATGTTTGATGCAGAAACAACTTGTGGTTTTTAGAAAAAAACAAGCATTTATGCCACAGACCCGTTTTCATGGGACGTGGTTTATTGGGATGAATGTTAATGTTGATGTGCAGTGTTGTGAAACAATAGATTATCCATATAACATTAAACAATAGCACTTTATTAAAAAAGGCTGCGCCCTCCTGCTGAAGGCTGTTGATTAACTGTATGTTTTAAAACCTGGTAGATCCTTGAGGCAGCTCCTCTGCTGGAATCTTTTGGAAATGCCAAAACTGTGCGGAACGATAATTCCAGTCGCTTCGGGAAATACATAGAGATCTTTCTGGAGAAGTGAGTGTGAAATGAAGTTATGGTCTGTGTTATAATCTCAATCCTTCTCTTGTTAAACTAACCCTCTAACTCTCTCTCTCTCTCCCTCCAGTGGTGTGATCAGCGGTGCCATAACTTCTCAGTATCTGTTGGAAAAGTCTCGTATCGTCTTCCAGGTGACACATTTACTACGTTTTTCTCGTCCACCACTTCTCATTGTACTGTCCGTATATGGAAGTGTTGAGGTGAACTTGTGATTTCCTTTCAGGCCAAAGATGAGAGAAACTATCACATCTTCTACGAGATGTTGGCAGGTCTCCCTCCGCCGCAGAAGCAGGCTTTCTATCTGCAGGAGGCCGAGACCTACTATTACCTCAACCAGGTGAGGAAAGAATCTGCCTCAGGGTGTTGATACGTTCATTCAGTTCACAGATGTTTATTCTAATGGGATGATGACAGCTATGGACGACCTGAGAGGCAGAAAAAAATAAACTGTACATGTACATTGTCTCTCCGGCTCCGTCTGTACAGGGAGGGGATTGTGGAATAACGGGAAAGAATGATGCAGAAGACTTCCTGCGTCTGCTTGCTGCCATGGAGATCCTCCACTTTACCCCTGACGACCAGTCGGCCATCTTTAGGGTTCTCTCTTCCATACTGCACCTGGGCAATGTCTACTTTCAGAAACATGAGGTCATATTTTAATCCCGAGCGTTGAGATTGATGAGAGCAGAGTGATTTTCTTTTGGAGGAGAGATGAAGTCATTTCCTTTTTGCCTGCTGCCCTACAGGCTGATGGCCAGGAGGTGGCGACAGTGGTGAGCGCTCAGGAGATCAGAGTGGTGGCAGAGCTGCTGTTGATTTCTCCAGAGGGACTTCAGAAAGCTGTCACCTTCAAAGTCACAGTCAGTGCTGAACTTTTATCTCATGTGCATGTTGATCCATTCATCCTTGCACAGTTAGATACAGAGCAGCTTTAAATAAATCTAAAGTTTGGATGTGATTCCTATGCTGGATGGTTAATTACAGATATTTATATTGAAAATACAATAATCAAATAATATTTGAAGTATTTTACGAGGTGAAGGAGTTGTTTACAATTCGTGGTTCATAAAAACAAACTTCATAACAGGTCATAAGGAGATCTGAGTATTTTTACATGATAAAGGATGATGTTAAAATAGTTCGTGGTTTGGCCCTTTATATAAAATAATGGCTGCTGTGCTGTTTAACCCTCTGATCGTATCCACAGGAAACGATGAGGGACAAGATCTACACTCCACTGACAGTGGAAAGTGCTGTTGATGCCAGGTGAGAGACAGTTCCTGCTCCATGACACATGTACTGCATGCAAAGTTATTATTTTGTCCTCCAGATGTATTTCACATGTAATAACATCCTGAACTTCTACTGATTCCCCGCAAAATAATAATTTTCTGTATGTGTCTCTCACACACAAATCTGTGTTCTCCAGAGATGCTGTTGCCAAGATCCTGTACTCGCTGCTCTTCCATTGGTTAACAGAGAGGATCAACGCTCAGGTGTACCCTCGCCAACACACCCTCTCCATCTCCATCCTGGACATTTACGGATTTGAGGTCAGTGACTTTAATTGCCATGGGTTTATGTTTGTATTCAGTGTAATCGCTCTTTAGACGTGTAGATGAGACATAAAGAATCACCAGCTGTGTGTGTGTCTGTGTGTGTGTGTGTGTGTGTGTGTGTGTGTGTGTGTGTGTGCTACAACAGGATCTGGCCTTCAACAGCTTTGAGCAGCTTTGCATCAATTATGCAAACGAGTACCTGCAGTTCTTCTTCAACAGGATCATTTTCAGGGAGGAACAGGTGAGTCCTCGTTCACACCTGTGGGGACGCTCACACACACACCGTCCAGGTTTCTGATGCACGTGCACAGAAATCGTTTGCATTCACACTTGATGTGACATGATGATCTCAGTTAGTGTCATGAAACCATTAGTAAATGTAAATGCAGGCAGACACACGTGATAAATCCAACATGACGTGGTATTGTCTGTGATCCCGGCACAGGAGGAGTACAGCAGGGAGCAGATCCCCTGGCAGAACATCCCCTTCAACGACAACCAGCCCTGCATCGACCTCATCGCCGCTAAGCCTCATGGGATACTGAGGATTCTGGATGATCAGAGCTGCTTCCCACAGGTGAGGGGGGGAGGGGCGGAGTCACATTCACACATCTGCGACGTGCAACAAATCATTGTACATGTCACCTAGATTCTAGTTATTATTTGTTGCCAGGCGACGGACCACACTTTCCTCCAAAAGTGTCACTATCACCACGGCAACAGCCCACTGTACATGAAGCCAAAGATGCCCCTCCCAGAGTTCACCATCAGACACTTTGCCGGCCGAGTTACCTACCAGGTGAGCAGCTCCTCCCTGGGTCAAAGCATCACTCACACATGAACAGTTTATTCAAATTGTTAAACAAGCAGCAACATAAATACAGATTTTCCAATAATTTACGATGTGATCGATGCAGGTTTACAAGTTCCTGGATAAGAACTACGACCAGGTCCGACAGGACGTCCTGGATCTGTTCATCCAGAGCAGGAACAAGGTGAGAGGAGAGCAGCGTCTTCACGTGTACAGCCTGCGTGGAAATGTTTTCTCCCGTGAATAATTCATGTGAACCCTGTCATGTGTGGATGTCGTGTGTATTCGTGTGTGTCTAGATGGTGTCAAATCTGTTCGTGGCTCACGCCGAGCTCGTGGGTCAGCAGAGAGGAGGTCAGATGAGGAAAAGCAGCACGGTCACCAGAAGATACCAAGCGCCCACCGTCAGCAACAAGTTCCAACAGTCCCTGCTGGAGCTGGTGGAGAAGATGGAGAGGTGAAGCGGAGTTTGAATTAGTATCAAGCAGTAATTTCCTTTAAATTCATCAAACTCATTTTGTTTATTCTTCTATTTCAGGTGCAACCCTTTTTTCGTCCGCTGCATTAAGCCAAATAACATGAAGGTACATTGATTATAATTTTATATTCACACGGATCATTAGATGTAGGTAATGACAATCATGTTTTTTATTAGTGTGCTCACATGTGTACTTATACATCTGTGTTCAGCTGCCAGGTGTGATGGAAGACGACCTGGTGAGCGGCCAGCTGCGACACTCTGGCGTCCTGGAAACCATCCGGATCCGCAGGGAGGGATATCCGGTCAGGATGCCATTCTATGTCTTCCTGTTCAGGTAGCCACACCCTCTTTATCTCTAAATCCTTCAGCCACACCGCTGTCGCTCTAATGACGGTTTAATACACACCAGGCTGCAAAATACACAAACACAGAGGAGGTTTCGACCTATGAGAGTTTCATTTTATGCACAAACAAAATCTTCAGGTAGTTCCTAAAGTCTGATTGGTGACAAAAGGCCATTGTGTTTTTGCAGTATGGATCAGAAATGCGTCTGTTACTGCTTTTGAATCTATTTGAATATTTATTTTATTAACACGTGTCCATGCATGTGAATGTGTGTCATCCCCAGGTATAAGTCTCTGGTGGGGATTCGAGAGCTTCCAGCTGCAAATGGAGATAACTGTGTGATAATGCTCAGTAAACTGTGTCCCCTCAGACCAGGGTCTTTTCACGTTGGAGTCACAAAGGTGAGATTCTCCTGCAGTTTGTGTCCTGGTGTTGAGTAAGAGCTGCCATTTTTGTCTGATTGATAGATATTGTGGTTTAATTTATGAATACAAGTGACACAAACTCTTGTGTGTGTGTGTGTGTGTGTGCCAGATGTTTCTGAAGGAGGACATCTACCAGCTGCTGGAGTGTAAACGGGAGCGCTCCCGACATCTCGCCGCTCTCACCCTGCAGCGTTACACCCGCATGTTCTTCGTCAGGAAACGCTTTGTGGCCTTTCGCAAAAAGATCATCGGGCTGCAGGCGCAGTGCAGAGGCTTCCTCACAAGGTAACGTACAAACTATATGAATATTTAAGATACAGAACTGGATTCTGAATAAAGGAAACAATGACACTGTGACTTCTGTGGCACGTCTGCACAAAAGCTTCTCAGGACCGAGATCATCACATCTTGTGTTAAGTGAGATATTAAACCTCATGGTACTGAAATACTGGTTGTGTCCTCTAGGAAGCGCTATATGAATATGAGGGAGAGTCTGGTCCGATTCCGCTCCCTCGTCCACATGTATGTCAACCGCAAGCAATACATCAAGGTACATGCAGCAGGGATTTAAATGACATTGTGTTTTCATGTTTAGTGCAAGAGGCACATGACACATGAGTTGATAAGCATCTAATTGTTCCAGTTAATGTTCAGCTTGTGTTATCTGTGTGATCTGGCTGCAGATAAAGTTTGAAGCCCAGAGGAAAACTGATGAGGAGAGGAGGAGGAGAGAGAAGGTGAGATGGAAAGATGGACACCTGCATGGGATTTACTTAAGTGAATAATACATTTATTCATACATGTTTCTGTCTGAGAGACTTTCTGAATTCACTCTAACTCCTCCAGGAGCTGACCAAGAGGGAGGTGGTGAATGTCACACACCTGCTGATCCCTGCAGAGCTGGGCACTTTACTGCAGACAGCAGGAGGTGAGGAGATGTTCAGCACAGGGTCAGATACATAAATCTGACTAAACTTACTTTGGATCAACTTTATGTTCTGTAATCTTTTCAGCTTCAACAGCAATAGTGGAGTCGTGTAAATATACAAAATACTAATACACATTAACAAACATTAAAAGACTCAATGCTTGTTTCCTGTTTGACCTGCTCACTCTAGTCAGGAGGGAGCTGCACTCGGACTGTTTGGCTCTGCTCCAAGCTCCTCACATTCAGGAGGAGAATCAACTCACTCTGCCGCTGGACATCAACAACTACCCGTTCTACCGCTTCGTGCAGATCTACTTCAGGGTGAGACGGGCATCAGTACACTGACAGTAGTGCAGTCAGCCTCAGGACCGCAGATGTATTTTGAATATAGTCTATTATTCTTATAATACATGTAGAAACTGTGATGTTTTAACTCTGTAGGATCCAAAGTTTGGGATGCTGACGGCCCCTCTGGACTCACCCCTGACCCGGGTAGAGGAGGATCTCAGAGGGGAGGCTCTGGAGCTCTTCATCATGGTCGGCTGCCTCCTTTTTTAAAAACTCTTTTCTTAAAACATTTACCCATGAATCTGGAATTAAAATGATTTACTACGATACAGATTCACACACTGCCATACTTTTTTTATTATTACTTGGTTGTGTGTCCCTGTAAGTCAGAAATTCAAACACACGATTCACTAAGAACTCTGGTATCACACATCATATCTGTTAGTAACGGTGCAGGTCTGTGTTTTGTTTATCCTCAGGTATTACGATTCATGGGGGACCCTCATCTGAACGGGGCGCAGGAAAACATGTTTGGGAATTACATCATCCAAAGGGGCCTCACGTCTCCAGGGCTACGGGACGAGATCCTGTCCCAGGTGGTCAACCAGGTGTGGAGGAACGTGAACTCCGAGAACGCTGAGCGAGGCTGGCTGCTGCTGTCGGCCTGTGTCTGCAGCTTCGCCCCGTCGCCCAAGATGGACAAATATCTACTGAAGTAAAAAATATATACATAGATATCTTATATACGTGTGAACGGAAGATGACAAATATTTCCCCAAATCTTTATATGAGGCTGAATCTATGTTTAAAAAATAACTCAAATAATGTAATTTGACTACTTAGATTAACTTTCATACCTAAAAACCAGAAAAAAGGTTTCCAGGTTTAAATCTTCATGTAAACTTTGAGGTAAAACATGAAGGGAAAGTGGTCGAAGGGGCAGTTTAACATCATTGAACCTCCCCCAGGTTCGTCTCGGACCATGCTCCTGCAGGCTGCCAGGCGCTGCTTCAACACAGACTCATTCAAGCCAATCAGAAAACACAATTAGGCTCCGGCTCCACTCCCGAGACCGCGAGGACCTATCCGCTCGCGCTGCTGGAGTGGACGGCCAATCGGAAAAAGGCTAACATGGTGTTGCACGTGCACTGTTTTGATGGTGAGCTCTAGCACCACTTTATAAAGTTTGTGTGTGATGCCAGAACACTGCACACTACTTTTCATCTTCACATTTAGCTGTAGAACATATCTCAGACTAAAGGATAATCGTCCTCCTCTCCTGCGGTTTGAAAAGAGAAAAGCCAGGAGAAGTGCTTGAGACTTCTGGCAGCACCTATAATGGGCCGGATCAGTTACAACCACTTACCATTGATAATTTATTGCCAGTCAGTGTCAGGTGCACTCAGAGCTTTCTTCCTTTGACTTGCACCATTTATTGCCTTCTGATAACAATCTGTCTGGCTTCAAAACCACAATGGAAGTAAAGAGCGGCTGGATGTTTGCTGTCTCTCTGCAGGAGGGTCCTTCCTGTGTCCCGTCCACTCCTGGACTCGGGGAGAGAGTTTAGCAGGAGACATCCTGCGCCACAGGTGCAGATATTATACATCATCCATCTCCTGGACCATTTTATATTTCTTAATTTGTCCTACTTGTGCTTAAACGTTAGTTGAACTGCCTGGTCTTGCAGGGGCGTGTCCGACTGGTGGAGGGGGAGTTCAATTCTAATGAAGGAGCACGGCCAGTGGGTGGAGTTAGCGGGTCACGACTACGTGATGGACCTGGTTGCAGACCTGGAGCTTCCGCCGGACTTCCCCAAGCAGAAGAGCTACTTTGTCATCAGCACCGACGACCCGGCCAGAGTCCGAGCCAATGCCAGCCTGTCAGTGCACAACACACACACACACACACAAACCTGGCCATGGCTGAGAAATGAATGGAGCTCTGAATAATTCACCTCTCCCCTCGTCTCAGTGCTTTGGTCGGCGGCGGCTTTGACTCAGACGAGGAGCTGGTTCCATCCTTTCCTCTGAGCAGCAGCAGCAGACCGGCCTACAGTCTGCCAGACTCTGACGGCTACTACAGTCATGGTACACTCACCACAATATATATCCCAAACTGACGGCATAGATGAATAAAAAATATGCACAGAAGTATCACGGTGGGGGTGCATAGGGTGTGTTTCTAGTATTTGTGTCGTGGTTTCTTACATCAGACTGTAAAGTACGTCTTTAAAGCCTCTCTGCTCCGTGTGTGTGTCCAGTGGAGTCGGATGCGTTGAGTGATGGTCAGACTCAGAGGGGAATGGATCGCTACCTGGACAGTCTGTTTGACCCTGTGCTGTCAGACAGCAGCGCAGTGAGTACACACACACACACTCACACACACACACACACACACACTCACACACACACACACACACACACACACACACACACACACACACACACACACACACTCACCTGCAATAAACGCTTTCCCTCCTGCTTTGGAAAATACGTCAGTGCTCAAATGACTTCATGAATTAATCAGTTGGCTCGTAAACTGCAAAACACTGTTGCTTCCTCATAATAGACAGAACTTAACTTTATTAATCAGCTCAAAGTTGGGTCATGACTTGAGATATGAAGTTCAATCAACGCTTTAGTCGCACTGATAAAAGTATTGTCAGATGTACTTTCTTTTGTAACTTTTTGCAGAAATTCTCTTGTAAATAAAAGAGGTTGGGACTGAATTCAAAAACCTACATCATCGTTGGAATTATTATGAGAAAAAAACACAACAAAACATGTATGAAAGCAGCACGTTTTCCATCTTGTGTGTTTTAACCCTCTGACGTATGCTGGGACCCTAAAAGTGTGACGTCATGCTCCGCCTCTAAACGTGTGAGCTGTTGATCGATGGACGGAGGGAACATGTGAACCTCTGCTTCTGTTTGTGTATGAATGGAGCAGATTAGGTTACTATGGGACAGCAGGCAGTGTTATAACCGTCTCATCTGCAACTCCACAGTTTATTTATTACAACGACACTAAAGAGAAAAAGTCCCAAGGAGTAGATATGTAGAAAGTAGATTTTGTGCTGCAGAAATTCTCACTGTTTTATATTTAAAAAACATAAATATCCATATCTGGAGCTAAAATATACACCTTGTTGTTGTTGAGTATTTCCCTGCGTCTTTGCTGGTATTATTTCATTTATTATCATTTCATTAAAAAGTATGTTTCCCAGGAGAACAGTCATTTAGTTTTGCTGTGTCGAGACAGTCAGATTTTCTATGTTGCTTCTTTCTTCAGACTCTTCTGGGCCAGTTCCTTCTCGTGTGCCTGTGTTTGTGTGGAGCTTTTCGTCCAGCGTGTACTTCCTGGGGTGTATTCAGTTTCTGACTCACGCAGAGAGGCTACGAATCAACCTGTTCAACACACTCCCTCTTTCTTGTCTCCCATAGTCTCTCCCCCCCCCCTCTCGCTCTCTGATACACAGCCTTTTTGTCGTACTCTCCATGTCTCTCAAACTCCACGTTTTCAACATCTACAGTCTTCCCACTCCCCCTGCTGACTTTCTGTCACCGGATTCTCTCTGCCCACCAGGACATGGAAAAGACTGGAAGTTTGACGGCGAGGATGAAGGGAGGAGGAGGTATTGGCATCGCAGGAGGAGGAAGAGGAGAGGGGGAGAGCCCTGCGACCCCCAGTCGGCCTTATCCACCAGGAATACATCCTGGAGGTAAAGTGTGTTTCTTATGTTAAAGTGTTTCTGTTCACTGTCATGTAGTTTTTCTTTGGATTTGTATTTTGCCATCTATAGTTTCTAGTTTTCAGCTGCATGTTGTTAAACAATGCATTATTTCATCCATTCAATATTTTTTTATCTCATTTTTCTTGTTATGTCCCATCCTGTATTTTTTCTGACTCTTTCTTCTTTAATTAAAGTTATTTTATTTATTAACATCAACTCGACTTGACAGAAAACTCTTCATTAAATGTGACTTTACATTGAACTTATGTGATGAAATTACATGAACATTTTATATGTAATTTAAATACATAAACTTTGCATTTTAGGCAAAACTTTTTTGTCAGTGTAAACTTTCTAATGTTTTGGATCAGTGTGTTTTAAACCATCACAACAATTGATTAAAATACAGAAATCAAAAAGACAATCTTTCTTATTTCCTATCAATAGAATTATATATATATATATATATATATATATATATATATTGTAATTGCTGTCATTATTTCCATATGGTTTAACAGTGAAGGGTAAAACAGACTCACAGGACTCAGGTGTAAAGGTTCAGATGTACAGTTGACCGACGTTAATCTGTCGCTTAGAGGCTGTAATGAGCAGTCTGACCTCATCGATAATGCATCAGCAGCCATTCACTGTAACCACAGACTCTTCAGTGCCCGTCTATAGACACTGTCCCTTCTCAGTCTCCCTCCACAGACACTCTCCTGTCCCTCAAACCACCACACGCAGCAATGTGCTGAAGTCATTCTCTTCATTGTATGCCTCTGCGTTGTCGTGTTGTGTTTTCTCTGCACATGCACCTCGTGTTTCAAATGGATCAGTTCTTTGCAAATATTTTGTGTAGAAAAGAAAGTGACTCACTTTCATTGACTGCAGGGATTCACACAATTAACAAATCAGTTATAAAAAGCAATCCACAGGATGCCTTTAATATAATTTAATAGGAAGTTATTTTAGTTAAATATTTGTAAGACATTTATTCTGCTACGAGGGCAATAGGTCAATATCAAGCAGAGACAGTTCCTAACTCTCCCCCTGTTCCCTGCCCGCTGCTCCTCAAGCTGTGCCAGTGCTTCCAGTAGCAGGAGGAATGATGCCACCCATCCCCACCATGCCAATCCCCTCCCACCACCATCACCACGCACAACACCAGCAGCAGCAACAGCAACCGCCGCAGCCACCGCCGCAACCGCAGCCGCAGCCGCAACAATACCACCAATACAACCGTCCCCAACACCACCATCACCCGCAGCCTTATCCTGCCCCACATGTGTCACCCACTCATGCACCTGCTGCTCCCCCCCCCGCTGACAGAGATGCATCCCGAGTCCCCATGGCCCCCGGTGTCTCGGGGGTGCCCTCGCTCCCAGCCACCCCTGTAGTACCAGGCCTGTCTGGCATGAGCGGTGTGCCAGGTACAACAGACGGGTGTGCGTTGGTTTTCACTGCATGTTTGGCCTGAAGCATGCGGGCATGAGGAGGTTACAACGAATTCAATGAAAAAGCAAAATCAGATGCTGTGATATCTGTGTTACAGGTTGTCCTGTGTGCTGTGGTTGAAGTGGATGAGTTTACGAGGTCATTTGCAGTGGACTGTGGAAGTTTCTCTAAAACAAAATCCTTGTCATCACATAGTGTTTATGTGTTTGTGTTCCCTAGGATCGGAGCAGACAGTCCTGACTCAGCAGCAGCAGGCCATCATCAACCAGCAAGCCATCATTCTGGTTCGTCAAACATCCTCTCTCTCAACAACTGACACAAAACGCACCGATCACACTGGTCTTCATCAGATTGACTAGTCTGTTCAGATTTTATACACATTTCCAAACACACACATTCCTTTTTGTCTTTCTACAAAGCAAACAAGTGTTTTTAACGCTGTGAAATTACGTTAACAATTGGACAAGCAGATAAAGTGAAACATTAACCTTTAATCAGCTGTTTATTGCTTTAGGACCATCCACAAAAGGTAATTCCACTCATACATCATGTTGATGTGTATTCCTCATGTTAAGAATGAACAGTCACATGACGGTGATATAAGTATGTAGGTGTGTGTTTGTGTCTCAGGCTCAGCAGATGACAATGCAAGCGATCGCGATCCAGCAGCAAATGTTGTCGTCTTTCCCCCCCGTCGCCCCGGCTCCTCAGTCACCACCTTTCCAGCATCACACGCACTCACAGCAACGCTCCTACACACCCAGTCCGGTGAGCAATCAAACACGTGCACTGAACCAATGTGTGAACGTACATGCACACATGTGGGCACACAAGCATTTGAGAAGTATTGGCAAAATACACATGCATAGTTTTACTCGCTCTTTTCTGCAGAACAAAGAGGGGGAGGAGTCAGCGTACAGGCCTGGCCCTGCGTCTGTTCAACGCAAGATGAGTAAGTTTAACACTGAAGTTTATAACTGGAGGTTTTGCGGTGGTGTAAATGATGCTCTGTACTTTTTTTTTGTCTGGATTCCTTGAATCCAAACGAGTGGAAAGAAAAATACTGATGCATTGTGATGAAGGGATCTGAGGTTGGAGAGACCACATCATCCAATTTAAAATGTGAGACTCCAAGAGTTTCACTTTAAGGGGCAATTGTTGAAATATAAGACATGAGCCACAATGTCCTCGGCTCGAGTCCGACTGGCAGACGTTTTTTTCTTTCTTCCTCCTTTTCCAAACATCTCTTTACTTTCACTCTCTAATAAAACCTAAAACAAAATGAAATGAAAATGAAGGCCGATCCTACATGTGGGTGAAAGGTGATAATTCATGTTGACTGAGATTAACTTGAGTAGGAGAAGACAGGATGGGACGAGCTTCTTTACTTGTTCCTCAAAACAACGGCCATAATCAAATATAAACCACAAATTATTGCAACTATATATTATATTGTTATTTCTCCCAGATTGCCATCTATTGGAATTTTGTTGTTTTATCGTCATGAAGTTTTAAGGAGGTTTTGAGAAGTCCAACAATGTAAAGTCAGAACGGCAGTCGGTAAATTGTGAGAACTGAAGATTGTAAGTTTCCCTCCATAAAATCAATTTGACAGAAACGATTGTAATAGATTAAGAGCAGAGCCTTTCCAGCATGATAGAGCGAACTACAGAGTACAAGGTCGAGTCTAACAGAACAGGAATGGATTTAATAGAACTTTACACTGCAGGCTCAACACGTGGCCCGCCACCCGAGGATGTGGTCCGATCCCGTGTGAATAACACCGAGCGTATGGATCCTAGTCATGACATTAAAGACATCATCAAACACCACCAGCCTGCTGGCACAACAACTTCTACTGGACCTGCCCCACAAAGGTAACACACACACGCGCACACACACACACACACACACACACACACACACACACACACACACACACACACACACACACACACACACATTTATAGCACTGGCCCAAGAGATGTATTTTATCTGTTCTTCTTACATTCCTGTATGTGTGTAGAAAAAGTGATGGGAAGGCATTTGGAAAGAAGCCCGACCCTCACGGGGAAGCGATGGAGATCCTGAAAGACCAGATGTCAAACCCACCACAGCCGGTAACCTACCACCTCTCCTACAGTAGAATCCACACACAAAATAAAACATTATCTGACCTTTTTTAATGTGTCAGACTCAGAGGAAGCCTCAGTCCTCACAACACAAAGAAGAAGGAGGCGTTAAGGTTGCCAAGTCGACCAGGTCTCGCCCAGCAGCGCCATCTAGCTCCAGCATGAGTCCTGCGCCTCCTCCAGGTGACTTTTCCACATGCACGTATACATGTATGAGAACTTCGATCAAAACACATTTTGAAAGTGTGTGTGTGTACATGTGTGTGTGTGTTTGTGTTTCCAGTCTGCAGAGAGTTGCCAGTAGAGGAGGAGATCATTCAGACTCAACTCCACAGCAAAGCCAGTGATGAATATTACACTTACTCCAATGTCCCCTGGAAGCTCTACATGAGAAAAGAGGTGAATTTACACACACACACCAACACACCCACACACACACACACACACACACACACACACACACACACACACACACACACACACACACACACACACACACACCCACACACACACACACACACACACATACCTCTATACAACAAAGGGAACATTAAAATATGTTCAGTTGCTGAGCTTAAACTTTACAGATTTAATGAAACTTCTTGTTTAGAAATTCAAATATAATCTGGCGAATATTATTTCACCTGTCTTTAAGTGCTAGACATGTCCAATTATATGTGTCCAGCAACAATCTACTGGTATTCATTTCTACTGGTATTCACTGGTATTTTTTTCTGTCGACAGGTTTTCTATCCGAGAGAGACGCTCAACAATCCTCTTACTCTAGATCTGATCTTCAGACAGGTTGATTTGTGTATTCAATACTTATTTATAATGGATTTTCTTAATGATGCATTTGTTTAGGTTTGTTTAGGTCAGGTTTAGCAAAACTAGCAACTATATGGCAAAGAATTACATGAAAAATACACTTTCGTCCTGTGATTTTGATTAATAAGGAATACATGAAAACGTTATGTGTGTTACATGTTATATTAACATTCCTGAATATGTATTTGTGTACAGGTTGTACATGACACCTTCTCTGAGGCCTGCATCCGTATCACTCAGGAGGAGAGACAGAAGATGAAGGCTCTGTTCGGTCGGTCCACATTAGCCTCTGATGTCTTTTTGTTCAGGTTTCAGTCACTTAGCAGAAAGGGTTTGATAACCTCAACTCTTCATTTGTTTTCTTTGACAGCGGAGAACAACGTGGACCAGCTTTCAGGAACAAGTGATGAGAACATAAAGAAGAAAGTCGTCGCCATGTCCCGAGACTCATGGGACATCTACTTCTCTCGCCTCTTTCCAGCATCTGTGAGTTCTTGTCTCTTTCCTGGCGTTCAAATTCAAAACAGATGCAAGTGCAAAAATGTGTGTGTGTGTGTTTCAGGGCAGTGTGGGGACAGGGGTGCAGGTGCTGTCTGTGTCACATAAAGGCATCAAGCTGCTGAAGATGGTGAGGAGCAGCTCCTCTTCCTCAGACTACTTCAGAGTGCTGAGGCCTTACAGGTGAGATGGTGAAATGATCGGCCGGGGGCCCTGAAGCCGAGCCGTGTGACCTCACACTGACATCCCGGCTTTGCATATCACTTCCTGTGCAGCTACTCGGACATCCTGTTTGTGTCGATTCCGTCCAAGAACATGCTGGAGTTCAACCTGGCCAACGAGAAGCTGATCCTGTTCTCCGCCAAAGCCCCGCAGGTCAAACACATGATCGACTACTTCCTCACAGAGCTCAAGAAGGTGTGTCTGGTTTTTTGTTGCTTTGTTGGAAGATGATTTTTTAATATCCATCCATGCCACTTGTCCTCTTGAGGGGAAAGGGGTGAAGTCCTGTTTTGATTTATACTGATGCTGCATTTTCAGAGTTAGAAAGTAGAAAATATTGCAGACACAATTTAAATCATATGAAAGCAAGATTTGTTTTTACCCTATATGACTCTTATCAGTCTGCAGGTTACTCACACAAACAAAACATTACAACATGCACAGTGCAGACACAGAGGAACATGATCATGATGTAGTCTCACTCCGCCCGCTGTCAGTGGCTCAGTGTGCACGGTGGATGTCACCATGTCGTGTGTGTGTGTGTGTGTGTGTGTGTGTGTGTGTGTGTGTGTGTGTGTGTGTGTGTGTGTGTGTGTGTGTGTGTGTGTGTGTGTGTGTGTGTGTGTGTGTGTCAGGACTCAGAGTACGTGGTGGCGGTGAGGAACTACATCACAGAGGACAGGAGTCTGCTCAGCTTCCACAAAGGAGACATCATCAGGCTGCAGCACATGGACGGACTGGAGGCCGGTGAGTGACGCGAAAACACAATGGAACAGGAACCTGCTGCACAGTATCATCTCTGTGTTCTTTGCTTTGTGTATCTGTGAGTCATGTACAGTGTGTGTGTCTGCTTCTCTGTGCTTCACGCTGCCACTGTGTGCATATGTGTGTGTTCAGGTAAATATTACGGCTGCATCGTGAGGAAGAAGGTCATGCTTCTGGAGGAGCTGAAGAGAGACACTCCTGAGTTCGGTGGGTTTGGTTTGGGGCTCTGTGTGTGCTGGTTTCTTTATTGCTGGTTGTTTTTGGGTTTGTTTTTATAGCAGAACTTTAACTTTTGTGTTTTTACTTTTATTTTGATATAACTGATGATTGGTTTGCTGCTTGTCTTTGTCATAAAAGCCGAGAAAACATTATTTCTGGCTTTTTCTGGGTTTTCTTATCAACTTGTCAGTGACTGTACATACTATATTTCCTTGTGTGTGTCTGTTCCTGTGTGTGTGTGTGTCTTTGTGTGTAAACAGGCTGGCGGTTCGGGGCCGTGTACGGAAAATCTGGATTGTTTCCGAGTGAGTACGTCCGTCCTGTGGCTGCTCCGGACTTCTTGGTTCTGCCCGATGAGCGCGTGGAGCCTCGACACAGACAGGGACACGTCGCCGCCTCTGCTGCTGTCGCCGTGGCGATGGGGTCAGCGGTGGCTGCCCATGAGCTTGACCTCTCCACAGAGGTTTGTGGTTCACTCACACATTCAGCAGACTGTGTCCGACCGTAGTACAACAAAGACTCGTGATCACTACAAATATTGAAACGAGTCTGAATAACACACTTAGAGCCACGAGCTCAGCATGAATAAAACCCCTACATTATGGTTCCGCTGGTGTTTACACAGTATGTTGGAATGTTTTGGTTTGAAGAAATGGAAATATTTTGTAGATAATTACATCTTTGGTCTTCCTTAAAGTGGCACTGTTGCTGAGCTTTCTCTGTGTGTGTGTGTGTGTGTGTGTGTGTGTGTGTGTGTGTGTGTGTGTGTGTGTGTGTGTGTGTGTGTGTGTGTGTATTAGGTAGTAAATGAGATATATGGGGACAGTCTGAACATCGAACTGGACGATCTGCCTCTGCACGGCGGCCAGTACCATATCGCTGAGTTTGCCAAGAAGTACTTCAGAGTGGCCCGAAGTAACAGGAGGTCAGTCTCACACACACACACACACACACACACACACACACACACACGCTAATTTCAAAAGTAGATAGAAACATATTCACAGACATGCATTGCTGACAGCTGCCTGTATTCTGTTAGTAGTGATCAGAAAGCCAAAAAGGGGAAGGAGGGCAAAGACCCTGTTGACATGATCAAATTCTCCAAGGTAAAGTTCATTTCAAAACAACGCCCTTGTATTTGTATTCTCAACTTAATTTTCAACTTTAAAAAATATGTATTTGTATTCCTTGTCATGTCTTTGTCGCTCCAGTCTCCGATCCAGGAGTCTCTGATCGACTTCTCCGACAGCGGGATGAACAGAGTGGCGGCTGACATCTTCTTAGGTGAGAGGAGAGTGACAGAGCGAGGGATGGACGTAGAAGGGAGGAGGAGGGGACTGATAAATATGATTGTGTGCCACTTGGTGCAGATCCACATTAATATCAGGATCTAGTGAATTTAGATGTGGTTTCACAAGGAGACTGTTTGGTGTAGACTGAGGTTTGCGCTCTACTCTGCCGTTCTACTTTTATTTTTTTATCATCATGATCTTGAACTCTGAAACCTTGACCCTTTCCGTACTATATGATAAAATCTATGTGTCCATGGGAGTTTTAATGTTATATAATTGTTTTTATCCAGCCATAATGAAGTTCATGGGAGACTTCCCTTTGAAGGGGCAGAATGAACAGGACCTGGTCACCACTATACTGAAGGTACACACACAGACACACACTCTCTCTCACTTACATATTTTAGAGGGACATAAATGATGATGATCCCATGTGAACAGAAATTAATATGCTCTCAAATTGATCCTCTATAGTTAAGCGGTTCCCACGGCCTGATAAAGGACGAGGCCTACTGCCAGGTGATGAAGCAGGTCACCACTAACACCAGCTCCAAACCGTAAGACTCTTCTCCGTGTTTCATGCTGACTGGCTCTGAAGAAGTGATCGGTACCTGCACAGTCCACGGCAGAAAACCTTTCATTTGTAGTTGTGTGTTTGTATTTTGTGTAGGGACAGTTGTCAGAGAGGATGGAGGCTGCTCTACATCCTGACGGCCTTTCATCGCTGCTCGGACGTCATGAAGCCGTTTCTGCTGACGTTCCTGCAGGATGCGTGTTCCAGTCCTGGGGTTCAGTACCAAGGTCGAGAAGCCGTCCTTCCATCCATCCATTCATCCATCAGGGATTCTAATCAGGGAGCTAATGAGTTTACCGGCTGCTCTTCTTACTTGACAGGTATTGCCAAGGCCTGTGAGCAGAATCTGAGGAGGACTTTTCAATATGGCGGACGTGTGCAGTATCCCAACAGCATGGAACTCAAAGCGATGCTGGTTGGTCTTTGTGTTCTTCTCAACAGTCCCCTCATGAAAACACATTTAAATTCATTAGATTCCGGATTTTCAATTGGATCTGCAGCAAATTACACACACACTCAAAACTATGGATTCATCAAGATCCATGAAATATTTTGGGAGACGAACATTTTGAAAACTGCTGACCAATACTTCATCCTTCCACCAAATCTTTTTATATATAATCGAATTATACATTCCTTATAAATAACAGTACACTCTCCTTCTGATTGGTCGTGTGTGTGCAGGCTGGGCGGAGCTCCAAGAGACAGCTGTTCCTGCTGCCAGGTGGAATCGAACGGCACCTGAAGATCAAGACGTGCTCTGTGAGGGGGACACACAAACACACACATTTAAATCATACTGTTTGATTGTGCCATTACTCATTGTGATCTTTTTTTCCTTTCAGGTATCTCTGGATGTCATCGAGGAGCTTTGCTTTGAGATGGAACTGCACAGGGAGGAGGCGTTGGATGAATATGCCATCTTTTTGGTCACACACAAAGGTAATCCAGCTGGAGGCGAGGATCTGAAATTCAAATGTTCTTGGCAAAATCCAGGTTACCATGTGGAAAAGTAGATCATCGCCGACCTGTGTTTCTGTTTAGGTCAGAATGTGCGTCCCCTAAACAAACGGGAGTACATCCTGGATGTGGCCACAGAGGCCGAGCCAGTGGACGCCAACTACAGCCTGTGGTTCAGAAGAGTCATCTGGAGTCTGGCTCTCAAGCTGGACAATGAACTCTATGTCACCATGCACTATAACCAGGTACAGGTCTACTGTGTTAAATGAAGGACTGAATGTCCTGTTTCTGGTTAATCCACAGCAGTGTCAGACATTTTGCCACAGAGATATTACCTCTGACGTCCCGACTGCAGAGCTACCATCCCGTTTTCTGCTCCTGTGCCTTGGGAAGAGTACATCCACATCCTTCAAGTTTCCTGTGGGAAAACTTTATTTTGAAACATGCAATTTGAGTGTCCTTGTGTGGTTGACTTGACCACACGTTGATGTTGTTTGTAGCAAATGACAAACACTTTAAAAATCACACAAGATAATTCTCTGTGTCTCTGTGTCTAAGGTCTTGCCAGATTACGTGAAGGCCTTGCTGAGTGTGGTTCCTCAGGGTAAAGCCAGTGAGCAGCATCTCCAGCAGATTGCCAGGCTGGCTGCGCTACAGCACCGTGCCAAGGACACCGTCTACCTGCCCACCCTGTAAATATACACAGACGTACACGTACAGCATTCCTTTAGCAATGCCTTTTTGTTGGATACGTCACACTTTTACTGACTTTTTGTGCTTGTGAGTCAAACAGTGGACTCACAAAGACACATTAACACATACACACGGGTGCATCCTCACACAATATAGGCACAACTTTGCAAATCTGCATGCATGTCAGCTGCTTTTACAGAGAACACAACATGTATCTGATGGAGCCCTGGCTCCCTCTGTGTGTGTGTGTGTGTGTGTGTGTGTGTGTGTGTGTGTGTGTGTGTCGTGTATGTGTGTGTGTTATTAGACATGACGTGCAGGAGTGCGTCCCCCCGCAGTTCTACGGCAAACAAGGTTCACAGCATTGGCTGAATATGGTAACTCAACACATGCAGCAGGTCCAGCCCTTGAACCCACACCAGGCCCGTGCACAGTTTCTTGGTAAGACCGCAGCTCAGTGTGTGTCTCTACGTGACAGTAGCCTCCATAGACACCGATGTTTTTAATCAATTTTTGCATGATTCAAAGAGAAGTAGAAAAAAAGACACAAATTTGAATCCCAAATAGTAGAAAAGGTTTCAGTGCTTCATCCCCAGTCACATCTGACGTCTTGGTGTGTTTTTTATACCCAGGTCTGGTCAGTGCCTTCCCCATGTTCGGCTCCTCCTTCTTCTACATCCAGAGTTCGGGCACTGCCTCCATCCACGCCCCGTGCGTCCTGGCTGTAAATCTCAACGGACTCCACTTCCTTAACAAGGATACTCATGTACGTCACAGACAAACATCCACAATCCCATGTTGCAGATGATCCACTCAAGCACATGTCCAAGTCTGTGTAATGTGTGATTCATGCCCACACTGCAGCTGGATGTGTGTAATAGTTGGAATCTGAAACAGGCCAGGTGCTCGTTTGACTTTGTGTTGACCTCAAAAACTAGCCACTGATTTAATGATTTCAAAAACCAAGTATTTGGCTCCTCCTGCTGGTTATACAGTTTTATTTCTACCTTTCATTGCCTTATCTTGCTAAACCACATATCAAACATATACCTCGATAAATATTTTTCAACATGCTACACAATCTTGTATGTTTTGACTCTTCATATCCATCCGTCACTTTGTGTATGTGTGCATTCCTGTCACGTCTATTTGTGTGTGTGCACTCTGTGATTAGGAGGCCATGGTGCGTTTCCCTCTAAAGGAGGTCCAGTCCACTCGCACCCAGAGACCGACTTCAGGCTCCAGTTACCCGTACGTGGAGATCATGATCGGGGACCTGCTCAACCAGCGCATCACACAGCTACAGCTGGAGCAGGTAGATGTGTGTGCATGATGCAGGGATAAAGAGAGAGGAGAGGGTGGGGGTGCTCGAAGACGTGCTTTGTTTTGTTATTCATTCCTACCATAAGAGCCGTGTTGATTCTTTATCTGTTTGTGTGTGTGTGTGTCTTCTCCAGGGCCTGGAGCTGTGCCGAGTCATTGCCATGCACATGGAGAACATGTTGTCAGTCAGAGAAAAAAGACTCACCTTGCCACCAAGCGAAATCACCTTGCTATAGTGCGCACACACACACACACCACACACACACACACACACACACACTGTATGCCTCTTAAATGCACTGCATCTACCTCTGTTTTAAAAATAGAATATTTTGATATTTAATGATAATATTTCTTCAATGTGATGAATGTATGGTGATGCTGATCACCATAAGGAACCATATCAACTAATATGCCCATTATTTTCTAATTTGATAGATTGGTTTTTAAAATTTCATTAACCAGTTCATTTGTGAGCTTGTTTGGTCCAAAAACTAAAGATATACAATTTGCTAGAATTAAAAGACCCAAGAAAACCTGCACATATTCACATTTAGAAGCTGGAAGCAAGAATATTTGGGGGATTTTGGTTTTTAAAACCTGAGTTGAATGATAAATCAATTATAATATTAACTTCCTGTGGACTAATTAGTTAATCAACTAATAATTTCCACTCTAGGCAACTCAGCAAAGATCCTGTATTGTGCACAAACTTTCACACAGGCACACTGATGAGTGAAATGCATGCATGGGTCTATCATGCAATTGGCTGCTTCAATTTGACTTTAACACCCCCACTTTAGAGGAATAGTATGATTTGATTCATGTTGATCCTTGGACAACACTGAAGTAAAATAGTTGTGGTCTTGGACTGAACAATGGTAAAACCCCCCTGCTGCAATTGGCTCTGCACAAACAACTGCAATGTGTGAAACTCAAATGAGTCACTGACAAATCCCCCCCCTCAACATCAGTGAATGCCTATGATTTGACATAATTCTTTATTAATATCTGATATGTTTTTTAAATGTTCTTATTTTTACTTTGCACTAGGAACTAGGAACTATTTATATAAAATATAGTGTACAATTTATATGGGTTTTTTTGTAAATAACTTGTACATAACTGATTTGAATGTGAAATAATGAACATTAAAGTTTGTAGCATAAAGTGTTGTGCTGTTATATTTATATATTATTTATCCCATCATAATAATAATATTAATCATAGGAACAATATTAACACATTTTTCCAAATTAACACGAAACCTTCTTCTTTATATTCGAATATAAAAACGCACATTTACAGATTTTGCGCTCAACAGGTTTCACTTTATTAACGCTCAGTGGCTCTTCACCGCCGGGCGGCTTCATTTTAATCACCGCACCGCCCGGTTATCGCCTCCCATAGACTCCTCCACTAGGTGTCGTGTACGCTGCGCGTCCCGTGCCACAAACCGAGCACCCTCCTCCTCCGGGGCGCGGGGCGGAGTGGGCGTGTCCTCGCGTCTCTCTTGTCTCCGATTGGCCGACGGTGACGGGGTTCGGTGCGGTGTTGAACCGGGAACAGGAACGGAGGGCGGGGGCTGCGGTCAAACCCACCGCGACCGAAGAGGCTCCAGGAGCGAGAGAGCGAGAGAAGGGAGGGAGGAGAGAACCGCAGCCCGCTGCAGCGACGCAGCCCCGCGCACAGCCTGCATGGGGCCACTCGGTTAGCTAGCACTTAGCATCGCCCGCTCCTGCCGCCGCGGACCCCCGGCTCGTCAGCTCCGTGATTTTCCTCCCCGGTTCCCCCCCCCCCTCCTCCTCTACCCGCCCAACGAGCCCTCCCTGCCCGGCGCCAAGATGATGAAGTTTCGGTTCCGCCGGCAGGGAACCGACCCGCAGAGGGAGAAGATTAAACAGGAGCTGTTCGCCTTCAACAAGGTAAAGTAACGGGACAGGAGGAGAGAGTGTTTCCTCCTCTTTATCTTCTCCTCCTCTTCTCCTCCTCTTCTTCCTCACAAACTAAACACAGCATTTCCTCTGAAAACAGGAGCAGGACTGAAGTTAAGCAGCAGCAGCAGCAGCGTTTGTTTCTGTGCAAACACAAAGTAGCTTCAGTGCCGGAGTGGGACGTGCAGGGGGCTTTGTTACTCTGTGTGTGTCTGTGTGTGTGTGTGTGTGTGTGAGAGTTGCTAATTGGCCTGTTAATCAGCTTCCACCAAAAACGAGGCCCACGTCCACAGTGAACCGTGGAGACGTGTCTGTGGTCAATCACCAGCAGCTGCTCGTGTCAGTGGGATGCTTCACGTGCGACTTGTGGATATTGATCAAAATGGCTGTCAGTGCTGAGGCAGTGCACCCATCAACAATCAATAATTATCAAGGTGCCGGTAGCCAAGTATCCTCTGCTCATGAAGAACAGTTTAAAACCTTCACTCCAGAGCAAAACATCTTTAAACTTAAAGCGTCACCGTGCTCCTCTCTTGAGCTCCCCCTACAGGTGGGATAGCTAAGTGCTCCCCATGCACACAGCTGTACGCGCGTGCATTTGTTGACAAGCAGACGGAGAAGAAACCGGCAACCTCCGAAGCCAAAGAATCATGTCGACTGATGTCAAGAGGCTTGTTTGGTTAACTTGCCAACTTAACCTCTATCATAATCGGTCTCTGATGATAAACTAGCGAATGGACAACGACACAGCCCGACGTCAAGCAAGCAGAAGAGGACAAGACACTTTCTTTGTCCAATAACAACATGGCCATGTCAACATCTGTCCTGCACCCTTTGGCCTCTTTTAGCTCTCGCCAATAGTCACTCTTGTTCGGTTTCTTATTTGTTCAATTTCCCTTGTCATCTTCTTCATTTCCTCCGATAATGTCCTCTGTGGTTTCTCCAGTTGCTCTGCCAGGATGTCCACACTGTAAACGCCGAGCTAGTTGTCTCTTTAAACTAGCTGCTAGCCCCGGCCCTGGTTGCCAGAGTTACGTAGTCTCAGGTGTCCAGGGAGCGCCGTGGCAATGACAGTCATGCCATTCCCCCCATTATAAGTTTGTGTAGCATCGAAATGATTCTGCAGGTGTTATTTGAAGGTATAAAAACGACCTAGTGTTGCTTTAAAAGAATCAATAACGTGACATTGTGTTAAATATCAATATTGACTGATGTGATTTCATATCCAGCCCTAGGAGCTACCACAGCACTGTTAAAGCTCACAGAGGTATTTTTCCTCAGACCTCCACATTGTTTCAGTTGTTTGAGGATCTGTGGTTGAAACCCAGAGTGTCAGGTTTCATACAACTCAACTCTGCCATCACATCAATATGAATATTAACCAGTTCATGTACAGTAAACCTCAGCTTCCTGTGTTAACATTTACACACACACCCTTCCCCTTGGGCCTGTGTTGACGTCTTGTTTAGGAGCTCTTGGCCTCCACAAAGTTCAGATCCACTTCTCAGGAAGAGTCCTGGAAGTGGGATGCAGCAGCCATTTGTCTCAGGAACGTATCTGTAATTGTTTTGTATCAGCTGCATAGTGTAGTGTCTTGGAGGAGCTGCAGCATCACCCTGTGTCGAGGTGAGCATCGCGGTGGCCTTGAACCCAGGTTAGATGAGGTCGCTGTCAGTCTGCACACGGTGTCACTCACAGAGTAGAGCGGCGTGTTCCAGAGAGCGGCGCCGTCAAACCTTTTGATGTTGAAAGCCACTATTTGTTTTGCACAGAAGGCAACACTCATGTTCTCAGTGTAAACACAAGATGTATCTGTCATGAATGAAGAACCTTCTTTGTCGTGTTTGGACTAATAAGTCTTTATAAAACTTAAGATGATGTTTTGTTATCAATTGGTCTTTTTGTTTATAAAATGTCAGAATTTGGAAGAACTATAGTTTCCCAAAGCCCAAAGTAAAAACAAAAAAGTCCATATTGTGTTTATTGTCAGACCAACACTCCCAAAACCCAAAGAGACTTCATTCCAGCACATTTTCTGCATTTCTGCACAAAGAAAAAGAGCGAAACCGCATGTCCATGAACAATTTTCTGCACTGTGACAACACACGTACACACACACATACTTGGCACCAGCTGCCACAACAATCAGAGGTGGTCTCTCACCAGGAGTGCTGCTTTGATGGTTGTGTGTGTTTGTAAGTACCCTGGTACTGCGGAGAAACTGAGGTTAATGTTTTACATCATATCTCAGTGCCAAGCTCATTCCCAGATTTGTTTGTCGCAGAAAACGCTCAGTGGTCCTTGGCCACAAAACTCTAAAGTCCACTCGACCCCCTAAACAAAGGTTCAGGCATCTCTCTGCATGTGTTTTTCCTCTGGAGAGCGAATTGCTTTTCCGATCTGTCTCGTCTTCTGGCAGAGGGGAAAACTCTGAATTTATGTGAATCTCATTTAAGATAATAAAACAATGCTGCTGCCATTAGAGCTTTTTAGGAACTTTTATTAAGGGCGTCCTCCCTTTCAGACGCCTCACTGACCTCACAGTCTGCAGCAGCACACAGACAGAGGAGATTGACTTTAAAACGAGTCGTCTTGTAACTGCTGTTAATGTCTCTTTCATCTGTTTGTCTTTCCCACTCTTTCTCTCTGCCTGTCTGTCTCCAACAGACTGTGGAGCATGGCTTTCCCCATCAGCCCAGTGCTTTGGCCTTTGACCCCAAGCTGCAACTTATGGCCATTGGAACAAAGTCAGGAGCCATCAAAGTGTATCCTTTTTGACATTGTCCCTCCATCAGCTCCGCAGTGCAGCTCCTGCTCTTGGTTTTGTCAGTGTTTCATGCATCTGTCATCCTCTTGTGATTTCTCGTAAGATTTTGTCCCCTGTGCATGTTTAAGGATGAGAAACCGCAGCTGTCATTGTGATTCAAATAACACCACGTCTACATAAAGGTTCCACGCTCCTGTTCTATTTCAGTCTCAGTGAGCTGTAAGGTGGGTGCTGCATTTCCTATTTTCTTACAGCGCTGTTTTGGTTTTCTTGCTCAAAGCTATTTTTGTAAGGATGAGGAAAAAAGTGATAGGCTGTATCTGCGGCAGAGCTGTTACTATAACATCAGTTCAGTGGAGTGTGTGCTGTGTGTGTGTGTCTCTGGGAACTGGCTCTGTCTGCACCACTGAAGAGGACGGATCTGTCATTCACTACTAAACTGACAATATTCCAGAATCGTGCCTGTTATTATAGGTTAGGATTCCAATATCTGTTATTTTGTTTTTATTTATTTATTTAACTAAATGTCTGATATCTAGGAATATGGGGCCATTTCTAGAACACATTTTAGTACAGAAATATGTATGAATGATCAGACTCTTTATAAGTTTCAAGAGAAATTGGAGCTAAACTTGGAACAACTACCCAAACTGTCTTTTTAAAATACTTTCATATTTTGCTGTGTGACCTACAGTAGTTACTGGAGTAGTGTTAGCACAGTGTTTCTCTGTGCAGGGGATATTTTAAGTACACTCAATTTCTGGTGGTTTAGATGTTATGGTCAAAATAAGGGTTTGTTTACAACTTAAGTGATCATCTGACTGCTGCTGTTGTTGCTGCCCCTTCAGTACTCAGCTGCAATGTTGTTACCATAACTTCACTTCACAGGACGAGTATAATGTCATAGTTGATCGACCTCTTGGCCAGAACTATGAAAATTTCACCAAGACCCTCAAACTTTGGAGCCTCAGACATACCATATATGCATTTTTCTAGTTTGTGGTCAGTTGGAATCTAACCCTCAACCCTGGTGGTGACGATGCAAGGCTCTGACCGTTTTAGCAAAACAGGATGAGTTGGAACACTGAGTAAAGCTGTTCTGGGTATGAGTAGTGGTTTGGCTCATGGTGTGCACGAGGACAAAGCTGTAATTTGACTCTGCATGTCAGTCAAACATTAAATGTTGATATAGCGGCAGTGGCCGCAAATAAAACGATGCATGGGAAACTCAATCATTTCTGTTCGTTATGAAACTGTAGCTGACCAGTCGACGTCAGCTGAGCTTCGTGTTGCCCAGGACGCGTTTACACAGATAAAGGAATGTATCCCTATGTGTCTTAAACCACGTCTGAGTGATCGGATCTCCAATGCGTCTCGGGTCCATTCCCACCTGCCGTCCCCTTGTGATCAGATCACCTGAGACGGGTGTTAACGCCACGTCTGAACGGGGCCATGATTATAACGATGGTTCTGTAATTAGAGCAGCAGCCTAACATCAGCATGTTGACGTGTTGTGGTTTGCTCAGTGTTGGGTTACCCCCTGTTTACTGATGGAGCAGGTGAGCCTCAGCTCAGACCACTGTCATCCTTAGAAAATGTCAAAGCGTGTGTGTACACTTTAAAGCATGCAGTGTTTTTTTTGCCATGTTGGTTTCGCATTTTTGCCTCACATGTTTTAAGTCTGTCTCGCATGTTTTAAGTTTGTCTCGCATGTTTTGTCTGTGAGGTGTAGTGGAGAGAAGGCGGAGGGATTGATCAACACAGACATACCAGGGTTTGGATTCTAATGTATGTTCGTACAAACTGTGGTTGTTTAACCAGTTTGTGGACATGAATCAGTGGGAAGGGAGCCTGAAAATGCAACATGGTTAAGTGTAAAATCCACATCACAGGAGCAGTGATATCCTCCAGACACAAGTGGACATGCTTGTTTGGTAGAGACGCCAGAAAATATCACATTATTATTACTGTCAAAATGAAAAGCTAAATTTATTATTCCGACTACGATCATCGCAATATCTGTCAAAATAGTAACTAGTAATAACTTTTTAGTTCAGTGCTTCTGGCTGTGTGTGTTTGTTTTTTTTTGTGTGTGTGCGCGCGCAGATGCATCACACTGGTGAATCAACTGTCTGAGATGCAGCTTTCCGAGAGAGGGAAAGAGAGAGAGACTGGTGGTACCAGGCGCTTGCACCTCAGAGAGAGAGAGAGAGAGATGAATGGATGGAGGGAGAAATGGAGGAGGGGAGAGATGGCAATAAACAGAGGCAGTAAAGACAGGGGAGTGTGAAAGAGACAGACGAGGGGGCAACATAGCATGACTAACATGGGTATATCAACAAAATGACTGATACTGCAACATCCTACTTTTTTTTTTCTATAACAAAGTCCCAGCTGCTGGTGGAATTTCTGGAAAGTCAGCATGTGCTTTATACCCACAGGGAAAACCTGGAAAGTTTTCAAACAACATGTCATTTTGCAGGAATGTGACTGAACGATCACAGGATCCTGTCTCACACGTTAGGTGCATTAGAGCAGTTGGTCTCCACCATACATATTATGTTATAGTTTATTTTTACAGTTTCTTTTATTGAAAAATGTCCCAATATAGTATTTCTTTACCTTTGCAAGACGTCTAATATCATTGAGGTGAAACTAGAGCTACAACAATTTCTCAATTAATTCATTAGACTGTTGATTTAATCATGAGATATTTTCTAAAGCCAAATATTTTATGGTTTCGTGGTTGTTTGATTCTCAATTGTGAAAGTTGGATTTGTTTATTTCTTAAGACCTTTTATGTCACCTGACCTCTATGGTAACGTGGTGGCCATTTTTCAGCAGCAAGTCCTCACATTCGAGAAGAGGGAACCACAGTTTATTTTGCTTGATCGATTCATTCATCACCTGATGGTTTCACCTCTGCTGTCAGGGCTTCAGTAGATGACTGACAGTCACAGATTTCATCACAATTTTTGTTCTGAGGTTTATAGCCTTCATTTTGACCAAATATTTGTGCGTGTGTGTGTCTCCACATTCCCTGATAATCTCACAGACTGACTGACTTCGGTTTGACCTAGACGAGCTTCCCAGCATACCTGTGTACAGCGAAACACATACTCACACACACACACAGCCTTCCAGCCCTCACTGCCAGATGTGTGGTTCTAGTCTCGCACACTGATGCCCGAGCAGTGGTGCACAGTGTGTGTGTTGAGTGGAGTACAAAGTCTGGCTGGGTAGATGTAGAGTTGTAGTGACTCAGTTACAAAGGAGAAAGTGGAATTTTGCAAAATGTTCTGAGAGTTTATGTATGAACTTCTGATTTCAGCGCAGATTTATTATTTTTTTTCCCACATGTGCTCTGTTTCAGCCTGTCGCTCGAGTTTCTCACTTGTTCTTTCCTTTTCTCTTTCTCTCTCTTTCTCTCTCTCTCTCTCTCTCTCTGTGTGTTTATAAAAGCAGAGTCATATTACGCCCTGAGACTTTTCTGCTTCAACCACAGACTGGGGCTCAGCAGAGGGAAGGGGACGATGTGGTGTGGACTTTTATTGTGTGTTTGTGTGTGTGTGTCGACAGAGATGATGTGGGGGTGGTGGGGCGATCTTAAAGAGTCTGTCTCCTGTCAGGGAATGCATGTTGCATTGCCCTGGGTTAACTCTCTGTGTGTGTGTGTGAGAGAGATTGGGTGAGTAAGAGCTTTGTTGCTGAGTCTAGTCTTAATAAAGGGAGCTTTTGAATTGGTTTCCAAGACGACCAGTGCAGTTGCCTGGGATGAGAAGTGCTTGAAGACTGGAGGGTTTTAAAAGTCTGCAGCTCAGCACACAGAGTTTCTTGATAGAAACGAGTCAGCGATCTGTAAAAAGGGCAAAAAATAATACTGCTGAGCACAAACATCTGAACCATAGTTACTACTTGCTTAACCCTAAACCTAACTTTAACTTATATATGTCATTAAAATTTAAGGTTTTTGTCCCCACAAATGTGACTGAATTAGCAGCTTTAAGTCCCCACAACATGAGTAATGTCTGGACCACACACACACACACACACTTGATGTAAACTAAACTAATGTGAAACTATGGGCTTTGATTTCATCCAGTATGTGCTGAGTCACACTGAAACTTTGTGACCATGAATCTTCAGTATCGGTGAGCCAACAGCCAAGCTAATATTTACACACACACACACACACACACACACACACACACACACACACACACACACACACACACACACACACACACTGCAGAGCTTTGATCTGTGTATTTGTGGGTGTGCTCCAGCTGTCAGTTCTCCCTCTGTCTGTGTAACATCCTGTTGCACACACACACACACACACACACAAACACACACAAACACACACACACTCTCTGTGATTTTCCTGTCACTCCAAAAACTTTGTCTTCTCCTTGTTTGCGTCTCTTCAGATTTCAGCCGCGGTCGACCTGTTTTGTCATTACTGTGGTCGAGCCGTGTTTTCTGATGTCATCGGGTTGTCGTCTGATTTTTGCGCTCGCCTGAAGTTCAAGAGAAGTTTTCACTGCCCCGGTGTGATTCATGCTCTCCTGCAAGGCGAGACCACAGACATTTTACATAGTTCGGTGACCTGTGAACTGAGTTGACCGTGTCAGCTGCTGTAGCTTATCGTGAAGGAATCTGGAATTGTTTACCGATGCTCGAAGTCAACACCATTATTATAGTTTGTGGTGAAAACAGTGAATTCCCCATGTGCTCGTTGGTACCACTCAGTCATTTCCCCTTTTAAAATTGAACTGCAGCTTTTCCTGTCATTCCCACAAACATTTCCAGCTTTTCATCTGTCACATTAATGTTTTTCATATACAGACTGTGGTTTGTATTACAGGCTTATCTGTTGTCTCCTATAAATATTACTTTATGTAATGGTTTTTTTTCTACGTGTCGACTAAGGCAGCATTTAATAGCAAGGTTACGAGCAAATCATTGCAACGCAGCCTGTGGCATTCCTCCCACTCTTCACCTCTTCTTTTTTATTCCTCCTCTCACCCACACACTGCCTCCACTTATTTGCCATATATAAAGTAATTCATCCAACACTGCATGCTACACTATTTTTAGTCCTCTACTCTCTCTTTTCCTCACTCCTCCTGTCATTTGTTGTTTTTGTTTTGCTCCTCAACTGTCCCCGTCTAGCTTTGTGGGTTTTTTTTGTTTTCCATTCGTCCTTCAGTCACTCTGTCCCTCTGTCCTCTGGTTGTAGCCTGATCCTCATTGATATTCCTGAAGACTGGCAGGATCTTTAAATCAGCTTCCTCCTCATTCTGTCCTCTCCATCTCACACACACACACCCTCCTCTTTCCCTCTCTTTGGTCCATGCCGTCCTCCTCTTCAGGCCCCCCCGACTGACGCACACTCACCCGCCCAGTTGGCAACAAGTTGGAGAGGTCTGTCCGTCTGTCTGCTGAGATTAAGGGTGGGGGGTCTCTGCGAGTTGGACGGAGCGGAGAGTTTGTTAAATGAGAGTTGAGGAGAACCCAAAAGAAAACATTCTTCTAAACTGGTGGTTCAGAGTTGAATGATTGAGGCCTGAAGTGTTGAAAGAGTGAGAGAGCGTGAGAGTGAAGAAAAGAAGAGGAAGTGAAGGAGAAATATAGAGTAATGATGGTGTTGATATTGCTCCATTTAAAAAAACCCTTAGGTCAGTTGTTTTCAAATAAGATCCATGGCCCTTTATTATAATATACGGCTTCACAACTGAATTCATTAACGTTCAGGGAAGGTAATACAGTAGTAATTGTTTAGTTGAAGTTTGTAGTGTGCTTCGTTGCTGACCTGACAGTCATGTACTTGTAGTTTGACTGCTGCCGTGTCGGGGGGGGTGAACATGCATTGAGTGAGTGGGACAGAAAGAGGAGTGTGGGAGGTGGAGAGGTACTAGCTGAGGGAGAGGATGCAAATGAGACCGGATTGTTTCTCTAGTGGGTGGGTGGAGTTGTTTGGCTTGTCCTGTTGTAGACTGCCTTTTGCCAGACATGTGAAGAGCTTGTAACTATTCGTCTGTGTGTGTGTGTGTGTGTGTGTGTTGGGGAGGAAAGAGAGTTGGAGAAAATGATTGCAGAAGATCCCTCAGATGATAAGACTGCAAACTCTAAAACTACTTTTATAAACTATTATTTTAACCTTTTCTCTGGGCTAAAATGTCTTATTGTCTTTCTTTGTGGAACTTGTACATTCATCCTTGGGTTTAGCGATCTATCCTTCCTTCCTGTCAATTCTTGTCTTCACACACACTAACACACACACAAATCCCTGTGTGTGTGTTAGAGGGTGTGCTAGCTGTTGTCTGTGTGTCCGCATGGAGGACAATGCCTTCTGTTTGTCTGTATTCAGACCGTGAAATCGCTTTATCCTTGCTAACGCTCTCTCTCTGCATCACCGGGCAATTGCTGTGTGTGTGTGTGTGTGTGTGTGTGTGTGTGTGTGTGTGTGTGTGTGTGTGTGTGTGTGTGTGTGTGTGTGTGTGTGTGTGTGTGTGTGTGTGTGTGTGTGTGTGTGTGTGTGTGTGTGTGTGTGTGTGTGTGTGTGTGTGATTATGAGTTACTGTAGGCCTTCATTGTTTGCATTTCAGGGATCTCTGGTGAGCGATGAGACAAATCTTTGTCATACAATCAGAACATGCAGGTTGATGAATGGTTTCCTTTGAACCAGTGTGACATTCAGCAGGTTGCTCAGAGATTCAAGTCTCTTATCACGTAGAGTTATTCTTTTTCTCAAGTAAGTGAAAGGTTGAGTATGGGCTTGTTGCTTTATACTTTTAAATAAGTTCATCTTCAATTTGAGCATTTGATTAAGGAGACTCTCTTGACTTCCTGTAGCCTCTGGTGTTACGGACGTGTGTCTGTGTCTTTGAACTGTTGAATAAGCCTGATCCTCGTGAGGCTTCTTTCATCTGACATTTCTTTTTATACATAATATATACTTGACTCCAGAGGTCTTGAATTTAAACATAGTTTTATGTATTTTGAAGGAGATTCATCAGCCCTTGATGTTTGTCAGAAGTGTAATCAGAATAACTAAAGAAGGGAACCGGCTAAAGCCCAGTTAAAACAGAGCAGGGCCACTGAGACGATGTCAGTTGGTTGATTCTCTACTTCGTTCCAGACGGAAATATCTCAACAACCAATTGTTGGATTATGGTGGAATGAAGTTGACTTCTGTCAATTTAAATTCAGACTCTTAGTTTGTTCAATAGTTTGATTAATGACCAAATTAAATTAGATCATGACATGAATGTTGGAGTATTTGCAGCGTGAGATGGGAAGGGTGACGCATATGTTATCTGCCCACTACTATTGAGGACCAGTATGATGAGCAGTGGACAGATCGAGTGGGGCAGGGAGCTTAATTCAGTGGACCCACGCACATGCACACGCACACATACACATGCATGTCGTCCCTAGTTAGGAGTTGATGACATCATCACCGGGAATCCCTCCACCAGCTGTCCTCTGACATCCCCACAACCAGAAAGTGTTTGTCATATGTGAACCACGTGCCACATTTGAACTCGTGAAGTTTTTCTTACTCTTTCACTTCCTCGTCTCACACATTTAATTTGTCTTCCCTTTAATTTACAATACAAACCTCTGCTGTGCGTTACAGCTCCACTGACTGTCAGACATATGTATTTGGGGTCTGTGGACTGTAATGGGAGACGTGGTGGCCTGGTTCCTGTCAAAGGTGCTGCAGACCAGCCAAGTGTCAAGGCTCTGACAGTCTTAAATAGTCATTAGTGGTTTTATTTTTTCCCTACATGCTGACAGCTTTCTTTGCACAGCCAGCTTAAATTAGGAGGAACTGCTGCGGCCATTATTACATGGCTGGGACACTGCTACAAACCACCGCTGCCCATCTGTTCTCAGTCCCTCAGATCTTTTTCACTCGGCTGTGATTTTCTCTTTTCACTTAAGACGGTTCAACAGTTAAACTCGTCATGTTCTGTAGCATGTACAAAAACACTGATCAGGCCCAGTTGATTCTGATGGCAGGAGGGAAAGTACCACGTCACTTTGAAAGAGGGAATCATTGTTGGAGTACGGATGACAGGATATTTTTAAGACATTTTCCAGAGGGGCTGCATGTGACGGACACAAATGTCCGAGTCCATTGCTCTGCACATTTTCTGGAACTTTTCCTGCCAGCCCCGTTGTTAAATATCCAGAAAATGTCCGAGCAGCAGGAGGAAATGGTCTGGAAAATTCACTGTGACCGAGTGGGTGTGGTGATGACGTTTCTAAAGTGCAATAGATGCAAAAGTAAAACAGAGAATAGAAATGTCAGGATGAAAAAGAGGTGTCATACATATAGAAGACACAATGTAACACAATACATAATGTATAAGTCATGTTCTACCCCCTGCTGCTCGACCCAGGCACCACCCGTCGTTTAAATGTTTCAGACGTTTCCTGTTGTTACGAACGCGTCTGACCTGGACAATCTCTCGCTGCTAATCTGCTTTGTACTGAATCTACTGCGCTTCCATGGAAGACGTGAGAGTTTTATCAATCTTCTCATTTATCTCTGTAAGAAAACAAATGAAGCACATTTTCCCTAAATGTCAATCTGTTCCCGTCAGGCAGTAGAATATTTAACTTTGTTCTCTAACGGTGGTTTATTTGATTCGTCTCGCTCATATCTTTTGTTTTTCTTTTTGCCTCTGCTGCCATTATCTGGACTTGTGGTTCATGACCCATGAGTCGATGCTCTCGCCCACCTCCAGCTGTCTGAGGCATGTATTATTGCGGCAAATAAAACCCAGCGGCAGGAAGTGACAACACTGAAAGAATGCTGGTATAACACTCAGCTGGGCCTCCAGGGGATCAGGACAGGGAGGGATTTAAGTTTAGGGGGAAAAGGGTTAAAATCAACATGGAGAATGGTGCTGAAGGAATATCTCTGACTTTTATTTAGATTTCCTGGATGTCCTACAGAGTGGTGGGAAAAAGAGAGGGTGGGAAAATTGTAAAAATGCAGAAGGTTTTCCCCGGGCATGCTGGGAATAGGAAAGAAAAAGACCCATCAATGCTAATGAGAGTAAAAACATGAAAAGAGGGGGATATTTGTATGGTTAAATTATATATTTTTCTCAGATAAAACTGAGAATAATGAAGACAATGTTGAAGCAGCTCCGTAAACAGTCGTACACAAACATGAGAACCTTTTAGATTTCCCTATTTTTCTGTATTTTAACCCACATTCCTGCAGGCTTATGTAAGCTGGCTGCTAGCGGGTGTGTGCGCTAATTCGCAGTTTATCCAAATTCAGCCTAATTGTCTTCATGGCGTCACGGTAGTCTTTATTTTATCAGCTCGGCTTCATTTACTGGGCTTGCGGAGGAAGTGCTGTGTGAAGATTACTGTTGATTATACACAATCACGCTGGTTTTTGATCATCTGCGTCATCCGGTGCTGGTAATTGCAACGAGCCTTGTTTCAGTGTCCTGCTATTACACCTAACCAGCATGTTCGTTCAGGTTTACGGCTCAGAATGACCAGTTGTAACTGTGTTCACATTTTAATTCTACTCTAGGAAAGTGTGTGTGTGTGTGTGTGTGTGTGTGTGTGTGTGTGTGTGTGTGTGTGTGTGTGTGTGTGTGTGTGTGTGTGTGTGTGTGTGTGTGTGTGTGTGTGTGTGTGTGTGTGTGTGTGTGTGTGTCTCTCTCTCTCTCTCTCTCCGTGTCATGCGGTGAAACGTAGACGGTGCTGAGCTGTCACCAGTGTGCGTGTCAACACTGTGTAATAATTGTATTACACAGTGTGAGTCTGTCTGGAGGAGACGTAGGTATGTGCTTGTGCTTTCTGTTTGAAGCCCGTGACCTTCCACACAGTCAGAAAATCACCTAGTATGTGATGTCTAATGCGTGAAATGAACTTGCGCTCGAGTCTGAGGGGCTTTATGTGAGAAGGGAAAATATCTGAGTTTAAATATGATGGTGCTTTTAATATGCGAGAGGCTCGAAACTGGAAGAATACCAAGATCTCAGGATTAAAAAGAGGCTCCCGAGACGTCTACGTGGAAAGATGATGAGATTTGGGAGCTTTTGGTGATAAGAGCCAACGTCTGTGTCAGTGTCAACAAAAACATCATGCTTTCTGCAGCAGAATATTGTCTGCATTAAAGCGGTTACACCTTCTAAATTAATGTAAAAGAATAGGATGTGGTGGTTTGGTGGAGAACTTCTCCGCACCCGTCTTGTCGTTGAACAGTGTAAAGTTTTTCCATGCTGTGTATTTCCTTGACGGGATCCTCACAGTTACGGGGCCCCTGGTGTTGAGTTCACAGGACTACACCAAGACACCACTGCAGTCACACAGATCCACTTCCTGCCTGGACAGGTGAGCTCCACCTCAGCAGTTTGTGCAACATTAGTAAAAAATGAAATGGGGGGGTCAAACAGATGTGTGATGTTTGCCTTGTTTGGTTGTAGGGGCGGCTGCTGTCGCTGCTGGATGACAACACCATCCACCTGTGGGAGCTCGTGGCCGGGCCCCCCAGAGAGGTGGGAGGAGTTAAGAAAGAGGGTGTGGCCTCTCTCCAAGAAGTGGACAGCTACAGCCTCCCTGGAAGACCTGGCATCGAGAGCTGCAGGTATGTGAAATAATTTATATTCTTTTTTACCTTTCTACAAGGAATATTTCAATTCAAATGGTCAGTTCCACCCCCTCTTCCAACCTGGCTGCTCATTGGAGAGTCTCACGAATATCTGTTTGTCATTAACTTGTGTAAAGAGTGAATTCAGATCTACCTGCAGCTTCACTCTTCCTCCTCCTCCTCTTCATCACCTTCGCAGTGCCACTCGGGTGACCGTACTCCTGCTGCTGAGGTCATGTGACCTGCTCTGCATTGGAACGGAGGGAGGGGGCGTGTACTTCCTGCAGTTGCCCCGCCTGTCACTGAGGGACGACCAGACGCTGCTCCAGGATCAGGTCACGCAGAGGTGAGACTGTCGCATCAGTGACTTTACAGACAGCAAGTATCAGTAGACAGATAAAAATGGTTAAGTCTGATAATAGTGGGATGACACACTGCAGGTGGATACGTTTGTTTAATTGATGTTAACACTGTTTAGCCCAGACGTTAATGCAGTCATCCTCGCTGGATCTCTGGCTTTCTTTCTTAACTATCACTTCTCTCTTCTCCATCCCCGTCACATGTCTTCTCTTCAAACACTCTAGTTTCCTCCAGTCTGCTCCAGCTGAGCAGGTCAGACACACACACGTGCATGCAGAGACAAATCTCCTTGTTGACCCTCGCAGCAGCGCAGGCAGGTCAGGGTCATGTGGTTCAGAGACCATGAGAACAACGAGGTCTTCGGGTTTTCAGGGGACAGGAAAAGGCGTTTGAGACGTCCCATCCTGTAAAACCGATGAATGATGATGCCGGTGCTTGTTGTCAAGTCGAACTGACTATGAGCATGTTTTGTGGATGTGGTGTGAAGGAGGAGCAAAGAACCGGATGCAGAAAAGGATGTATTTGGTTGCACTGGTGCACTCATTGTTAGAAGTAGCACAGAATTGAGATGCAGTCACTTGGTTTTGGGACAAAGTTACAACAGATGTTTTTATTTGGACAAGAAGTTTGCAGGACAAGTGCAGTGTAATGAAATGGCCACAGTTTGCAGTGAATATCAGTCGAGCTCAGAAAGCTTTGGTTCGGTTTTTCTTCTGAAGTCACGTTTAATCACGCAAGTGTTCAACAAGCGAGTTTCTGTGAGATTTCAAGTCTCTGGAAATCGCCACTGTGAAATTGTTTCCTACCAACGGCAAGTGTGTGGTCTGACGTTCTGGCCAAATCTTTCAGTCTGTGTGTTCTGAAGATTATAAGATTAAAAATTGGTTAAATCTGTCATTATGTCTGTGGTCTCCAGCGTTTTTTAATATCGGTCAAGAGTTGAAAACCCTCTAGTGTGCAGCAGCTGAACATTTAATATGACAAACTAGACATGTCACTCAATAAAGCACAAACCTCCGTCAAGACACATCAAAAGTTCAATCAAGCTGCACCAAGTTCCCTGAATCTGTTAGATTTCTTCATCAAGATCCATGAATTATCCCCTGGGATAAAGAAAGTAATAAGAAGTTGTCCCTCAGTTAAAAAGAAATCGATTCAGTAGCTTCTGACCAGCAAACTAACGAACAAGGGCGAAAACATGATCTCCTTGGTGGAAGTAATAAGAAGTTTTTCAGGCACTTGAAACCCGACACAAAATACTGTGTGAACTGGCGATACAGCGGCTGAACACTCAGCAAAACTTACATAATGAGGCAAACGGGAAAGGCCGACAGTTCAGAGAATACCCAAACACTGGGAAACCACATAAACAAAGACCAGCTGTAGTCGCAAATAAACATGGCGATAGATTTGGTGTTTTCTACAGGACTGTGAAGTGTTTCTGTTACTCACTCAGCCGCCAGCGATCGTGTGCAGCCATGTATGAAAGTTCAGCAGACAGAACTCAAGAAAAACACCGGTGTTGGTGCACGATGCATATCCTCAGAATAAACTGAACATGTGTCACGCAAAGCTGCGCAATGAAAAGTAATGTTTACACATGCATGTTTGAGTGTTTAGTTTATTCTTGTGCATTCTATGAACTTTGTTTCTTCATGTTTCATGCTGTCGAACGTCTTTGCTGCATTCCTGTGTTGATACTCACTGACGGGGCATCACAGAGCTTCTGTTGTGCTTCCTATTTATTCTGCCGTGTGTGCGACTGTCTGACTGGCCGGCCAAACCCCTCATTAACTAGGCTTGTTAGGGGAACTGGGCAGAACTGAGGCCTAACAAGGGCCCTGATAAGGCGTAGGCGTGTGTGTGTTTAGACAGTGCAGCTTTGTACCAGCGGCCAAAACGCGGTGTTCCGGTTGGGGAAGTGTTTCAGCTGTTTCTCCAGTGAATGCACACACTCACACACAGACACACACACACACACACAGCGGCTCATCACCGGGACTATGTAGCAGGATGCTGGATTCCCTGAAAATACTTGTGAACGGAGAGACGGAGACAGTGGAATGCTTTGTTGGGAGTGTTTCTGCCTCTGTGCTTCCGGAGAGAGGAGCTTCCTCAGTGAACCCTACAAAAGCAGCCAGAGTTGTGGGTGTGTGTTTGTATGTGTGTATGTATGTGTGGGTGGGTGTGTGTGTGTGTGTGTGTGGTTCTGCCTCATCCACAGCCAAGAGCCCAGAAAGCTACAAGTTTAATGGCCTTCCTTCTTTGTTTGTTTCGTGCCATTTTCTGTCTCTCTCTCTGCTGCTCCCCTTGTTTTCCCCCCTAAGTCTTCTCCCTGTCCGTCTCCGAGGGAATCCTCTGACATCTCGAGGGTGTGTCCTGCTCCACATTCCTCTGCTGCCTCTGAGGAATGTCTCGTTCACAAGCTCCAGCAGTTCAACTCCAGCTTGATGTTTATTTCAATGTTGTTGTTGTTGTTGTTGGAGTAGCAGCCTGTTGTGTTACTCCAGTTTATGCAGAGGGTTTGTGAACTGTGTTGATGACGTTTTAACACTTTTTGAGTTATTATTTCCGTTTTGCTGAGAAAGAAAACAGCTTATATTTTTTATTACCGATTATCAAAAGTCAGGATTTAGGACTCCTCTCCAACAACTAACTGGAACCGTTCCCCCATGGCCCAGTCCATAAAATGCACTCAAGCCTGTGCACGGAAGTTCATTCTTCACTTCTGGGAAAAAAAACCATGTGGAGTTTTCTTTGGCCAAGTTGAATTCATGGTGTGGGATGTGGATATGCTCCTTGATCTTCCTCTGCTCACCCACGGACTCCTGATCAATTACCGTGACCTCTTCCCAGTCGTTACTGTTACTGGTTTTGGCCTGATGGCTTAATGGTCCAGGCCCCTTCACAGATCATCATTCTACCTTCTCTTTTTGAGCCTTTAGGAAGTTGTAATTTCTGACATGCAGGATTATATACGTGATGATGATCTGTGATGGTTTCTGTTTTGTTTTTTTCTCCAGCCTGCCAGATGACTACAGATGTGGGAAATCTTTAGGGCCGGTGGAGTCACTTCAGGAGCACCCGCAGCATTCTGGGAAGATTCTGATCGGCTACAGCAGAGGCCTGGTGGTCCTATGGGATCTGAGCACTCATCATGCCGACCAGCTCTTCCTGGGCAAGCAGGTACCTGGCGCAGTTTAAGTTTCAAAACTTTTTGGCTTTCTCAACTGCCATAACACCTGCATATCACAACAAAGTGTTTGACGTGCCACACTTTACATTAAAATAAAAGCTTTGCTATTTTTGGTCGAGCTGATCACAACCTCGGTTTACAGAATAAAGTTAAATGCACATTGATCTCGATCATTTAAGCTTTTAACTGCTGAAAAATGCACTTGACTCTAGTCTTACTTACAGTGTCAACTCCAGGTGTCAGCAGGTTATACTGGGATCGCCTATATAAATAGCTCTAAACTGCAATTCTTCTTCTTTTGTGTGTGTGAACCACCTGCAGCAGCTGGAGAGCCTGGTGTGGGAACGCACTGGAAAACTGTTTGTCAGTTCCCATAACGATGGGGGCTACTCTGTGTGGCCTGTCACCAGTGGCAACACCTACAACCACCAGCCAATGTCCTCCAACATCCCGTATGGTGAGAAATGCACACATAACATAACACAACACACACACACAACACAGTGTTTCCTGGCCAATGTATGATGAAGGCATGCTGGAGCACAGGTCGTCCAGGTCAGGTGGACGTGGTGGTTTGGTAAATAAAGATGAGTGTCCGGTGGCAAATTGAGCTGCGTCTGGTGACATATTGTGTTTTTTTTGTTAGGGGGACAATTAGGGTCATGGTTGTGTGTGGATCCACATTGCTTTGCTCCTCATCCAGATTCAGGAGGCACAGGGAACAGGCAGGAACTTGGTTTTAGTCTAGAGGAGTTGCTAGTTCACAGCTATTCAACTAATTTCTGACTTTCTTTGAGTGACCCTCTGATTATAAGGGTCTGAATTTTGAGCTTTGCACTGCTTGCCTTGATTGCTCTAAGCTTTAAACACCTCTGCTCGATGTTTTGAATATTTTACAACTTCACTGTTCACTGCTTTTCTGTCCCAGGTCCATTTCCCTGCAAGGCCATCAGCAAGATCCTGTGGAGGACAGTAGAGACGGGGTGAGAGCTGAAGCCTTGTGTCAGTGACATGTTTTTCCTTTCAGAGGGTGTTTGATTGCTGCAGTCAGACTGTGCAGCTTGGATCTCAACAGCAGAACATTTTTACTCTCTCTTTCCTACTCTTTTTCTTTTGATCTCCTTTTACTTGTTTTTTTTATGTCCCCATAAATCCAAGAGTTATTGCCTCCCACCCCAAGAACTCTATTTTCTTTAGTTTAGTTGAAGTGAGAAATTGGGAGAAAATTGGTGTTGATTACTCAAGTTAGGAAAAAAAGAGTGAACTTTTATTATTTGCACTTAACCCAGTTTTTTTTTGTATCTGTTGATTCCCCACTCATCGTCTTGCAGTGTTGTCCCAGATTATGGATAAAATGAACATAAATAAAATACTTAAAAACTCCTGTGTGTCTCCAGTTCTCCGGTGCTGTTGTACAGTGGGGGGATGCCCAGAGCCAGCTACGGCGACCGCCACTGCCTGACCATCCAGCAGGACAAAGACCACGTCACTTTCGACTTCACATCCCGAGTCATTGACTTCTTCACTGTTCACAACACCGAGCAGGAGAAAGGTGAGAACCTGGCCGACTCGAATGATGTGTATCCATGGATTCTTGAACATCAACACTCTTAAAGTCAGTAAAGTCTGTTTGCTTTTCACACATGCACAACGCAGCGGGAGGTTTTCTGCACAGACGCTTTCATAACCGTAATAAATCCTCTGCATTGTTATTATTGCTTAGTTCTCACATCGGATTCTCCTGAGTTTCTGCAGAAAATCCAAAGCCTCTCACTCATGCACCTCCTCCTGAGAGAATGTCTGAAAGCAGCTTTATTCCATCTCGTCTCTCCTTCTTTCAGAGTGTGATGACCCCTCGGCAGTGGTCGTGTTACTAGAAGAGGAGCTGGTTGTCATCGACCTCCAGACCCCCGGGTGGCCCACTCTGCCGACTCCCTACCTAGCTCCTCTCCACTCGTCCGCCATCACCTGCTCCTGTCACATCTCCAGTGTTCCTCCTAAACTGTGGGAGCGGCTGGTCAACGCAGGCAAAGCACAGCAGGGCTCGCTACACACAAACAGGGTGAGGAGACCACTGAGATGTGCACAGTACAGTACAAATGGAAACCTGCATTATAGCAGCAACATGTCTGTCTCTCTGTTACTTAGATAGCATAAACATACAGTGAAGAAACTTAATCTACTGTTTGTGTAACTGAAATCCAAATCAGGGCAAAGATCGATGATGGGTTTGGTCCGACTCATGACTATAAAGCTGTCAGTTCTCCTTAAAAATATGGAAATAATCAGATTCATGCTCCTAAACTATTTTCTCAAGTAAAGCTTTGACCAATGGTTTTGTGTTAATCCCAGAATATCCTGAGTAAGGCCATTATCAGATCTTTTATTAGATACAATACTTAAATGCAGAAATGCAAATACACAATTTTTAGACTGTGGAAGTTGGAAGATTTGTTTATTTTTAGATTTAAAGACCTGGTTTAAAGTTATAACTATTGGGTTGTATTTGTGTTTTCTTTCCGATTTACTTATTTTATAAAGTCGATATCAAGCCTCAGTTACATTTCGTTTGATAACGTAATCTTGAGAATCTTTGCAGAATAAAAAAAAAAAAAAGGCAAATATCTGTATCTAACTCCCTAATATTGGTATTGGCCCCGTGAAAATCCAAATTGGCCGAGCTTGAGTATAAATGGATAATAAGTGTAACCGATCCGAGTGAAGGTATTACACTGAGTGGATGTTATTATTCATGGTGCTTGTTTGTTTGAGTTCACTGGCAGCTTGGCAGCTCCGAGGAAACCAACAGAAGTGTGACCATCAGTCCGCTGGTGCTGTGCGAACTTTGGGAGCAGGTGTTGGCAGTTAAAGGCTTTGCAGCTCAGATCAGCTGTTTGATCAGTGGCACATTAAACACACACACACACACACACACACACACACACACACACACACAGCTGGTATGCTTGTAAATCATGGCTGCCTCTGTCGGTGTCGGAGGCCAAACCAGAGCCGCTGGCACTATAGCAGGAGGATGTCAACAGTTGTGCATCTCTGAGTTCACATGCTCATACATGTGGCTCTGCCCATGAGTCAAGGCCAGTAGGTTTTGATGGTGAAATGGAAAAGCCACAGTAATATGTTGTTTTTCAGTTTTAAACTTCAGTTCAGTTGTTCCTGCAGCTTTTTTAAAATATAATGACTTTTTCTCTAATCTTTGTTTGTGCAGAGTTGGCCCATATGTGGAGGGAAAAACCTGGCACCCCCGCCCAAACAACAAGAGCTGCTGTTGACAGGGTACACACACACACACACACACACACACACACACACACACACAGGCTACGTCCGCACTGCAGGTGCTTCTAGTTTTCCTTTTTTTTTTCTGTCATGACACATCTCTGGCACAAATCTAATGCTTTCTAATAAGTGTCATCTGCAGGGAGATGCTTTGTTTTTCATTTCTGATCCGACCCACATGAAAATACTGGATAGATCTAGATCTTCATGTGACTTGCCAGAAATTTGCAGCATAGCCATGATATTAACAAAACCGTGTGATAATTGCCAGCATTTTGCTAACTACAGATGTTTGGCGCAGGCAAAGAATGCAAAAATAAACAACACAGAGAGGAAGGAAACATCTGGTTTAATCGAAACTTTGAGGAAACATCACAGTTCAAAGAAAACTCATAAATTAAGTGAAAATTGGGTGAAATCAGGAGGACAAATCAAATGAGTTAAATTGGATATATAATAATGAGTATCTGCATTTTATAATATTGTGTGTTGACAGACATGAGGACGGCACTGTTCGCTTCTGGGATGCCTCGGGCGTTGCTCTCACGCCGCTGTACAAACTCAGCACCGCCAACGTCTTCCACACGGACTGTTACCCCTGTGACGACCCCCAGGACCCAGGAAGTGACCCGGACATGCAGCAGGAGGAGGAGTGGCCTCCCTTCAAGAAGGTGAGAACTGAGGAGTCGGCATGAGAAGAGGCTAAAGGAAGTTAGGATAGAGTCTAGGTTATGCTCGCCATCCCAGTCATTGTGTGTGACAGCGTGCGTGAGCAATGACGTCACTTCATCTGGTGCCGAGCATCAGATTTGGCTGGTCGCTTATCTTCCAACTTTCTTAACTTGGTCGGAGCAGCACTGTTTGTGTTTCTTCTTCTTTGTCGTTTTCCGGTGGCGTCACTTGAGAGGACTGTAGTTACTTGCTCCTCAAGCGCGAGAATAAAAGGGAAAGGAGTTGGGAAGACGTCAAAGTTGGCGTGTGGAATGACCGATCCATCAGGCGTAACCGCAGTTTAAGAGAATTAAAGTCTTTTCTCCGAGATCAGGCTCAGCGTTGTTTTACAGGCTGTGAGAATACAATCAGTGTGTTTTTTATACACACACTCAGTCCTGTTATAGAACATCTGTGGCCTAATTTTCCCATCTGGATGCTTTCATGGTTTTCAGACAGACCCACCCCATTGTTCCTGCTATTAAAACTTGACTCTGAAGGATCCGCAGTCAGATTCGGTTTTAACGGTTTATTTTCTGTGCAGAATTACAGTGAAATGAAGTGATTCAGCGTCGCGGAGCACAAACGTGACGTGGGGTGAATCTGGATGGAGACGGTGACAGAAAATGAAAATGGGTCATGAAGCAGAAACTCAATGAATATTTAAATGAGCTGGCTCTGCAGTTGGAAATGTTAGTGTTTGGATGATAAGTTTAAATTATCTGGGATCATTCATGGATTTAAACAGAGAACGTTCATCCTGAGTGATGCATTTAACAGTAAAAAAAAAAAAGAAATAGTGTCCACACCTCTTAAGCCTATTTTCCCATTCCATTAACTCAATTCTTTTCTTTCTATTCACCCCCCAGTCCACCTTTCCACATGTATCCTGTGGTAACAGAGCTGCATGTTCAGGAATGTGGCCCTCATATGGGATGAGGAGCCTTTCTCTTTTTTTCTACTCTATAATGAAAACCAGACCAATCAGCCCACTCGTTCTCTCTCTCGCTCTGTGTGTGTGTGAGTGTGTTAGTGACCAACTTCTCCTACTCCTTGTTTTGCCAAGACACAGCTCCAGTGCGAGAGAGGGGATTCTGTTGGAATTCCTACTGTGTGTGAGCGAGCGAGACAGATTGATGCACATGTTTTGCTGAGTACGTACGAGGGGGAAACGGGGGATTGTCCTGGCATTTGGCAGCGATTAAGAGCAGAGGGGCTGCTGCAGAGGGAGGATGAGCTGAGCCTCAGAAGGGCATTGACGTCGATCTGTGCCTTTTTTAACTGAATTAGTTTATGGCCTATTCGGATAATTATTCCGAGTGAGACACTGTTTTACAAGCGCTGGTGGGAAAAGCTGAAGGGGTGAAGAGTTTAGTGGAAATCGTGCATCAGCGCCATCAGTAACGAATCAGCAGCTGCCACCTTTTCTGCTCAAATGCACGTGAGAGATGTTATTTCACAGTTTTTGGTTTCGGGCATTAAATTTGCAAGTTGTTTATTCCGCTGTAACACAACTGGCTGCAGATCATGAGCCTCAGAAGTCGTTGGCATCTTACTGGTGCTGAAGTAGCTGCAGTAACATCAACAGCAGGTGGCTTGGTGTTACTGCATCACCCCCTTATTCACATCTAGTGTTTCAAACTGACAAACAAATGTTGATTCACCTAAAACACAAGCCTGTGCCTGTTTTTCTTTTAACATGTGGCCCCAATAAATGTGTGCAGGTGGGCTGTTTCGACCCGTACAGCGATGACCCCCGACTCGGCATCCAGAAGATCAGTATGTGCAAATACAGCAACAAGCTGGTGGTGGCTGGAACTGCTGGACAGGTACTAGAAGCACATTCAATAACATGTAAACGCCCTGAGCTCTGTGTTTTGGTTTGATGCATCACACAATAGAATGTTTACGTATTATTCTGAGGTCAATTCAAAATGTGTTGTTTGCCCTGGATGCCAGAACAACAAGAAAATCTTTAGTTTGGTAAAAATTTGTATCTATTTGAAAGCCTCAATCTGCTCAGTAGATGATAATGGCCCCTGAGGTGTGAGATGTGCACAGTTCAAAGTTTGACAAGAGGACTGATGCTGCTGTTAGAGGAAAGTTCAGATGATCTGAAAACAATAGCTTTCGTCTTTTGGAGATGACGAATACTGATATTTAGAAAACACACGTAATTGAATGTTCAGACTCTGCTGCACTTAAAAGGTGCGTTCTGTAAATACTGCAGCTCACGGTACAACAAAGAAATGGAGCTCTCAAGTTTCACTTTTTGGAGTGTTTTGAAAAACTGCATCATTACTATTGTCACTCATTTACAAGAACTGAATGAGGCCAGATGATTCTTTGCTTCTTCCATGTCTGCAGGTGATAGTGATGGGTTTGAGCGACGAGCCCTCGGACCACTTTGTGGACGTGTCGGTGGTCGATCTGCTTCAGGACCGGGAGGGCTTCACCTGGAAGGGCCACGACAGGCTGGAGCCGCGCCTCAAACCCGCCCCCTTCCCCCCAGGCTTCCAGCCTCTGGTGCTGGTGCAGTGTCTGCCCCCGGCCTCAGTCACAGCGGTGGCGCTGCATGCCGAGTGGAACCTGATCTCCTTTGGGACAAGTCATGGGTTTGGCTTGTTTGACTACCACAGACGAAACGCTGTGCTGGCCAGGTTAGGGAGCTCGGGATGTTAATATCTATTCTTCAAATAAAAGATGTTTCAGAATTCATACTCAATCTGTTACCTCTTTTCTTTACATTCTCTTTCTCCTTCTCTTCATGCTCCCCTAGGTGCACCCTGCACCCTAATGACTCCTTGGCGATGGAGGGCCCACTGTCCAGAGTCAAGTCCTTAAAGAAATCATTACGGCAAAGCTTTAGACGCATTCGCAAGAGCAGGGTGTCGGGGAAGAAACGCCCAATCACCACACCCACCAGCAAGGTGAATGGTCATTAGAGGTCAATGCACAGAGCAAACAGACTGAATCATTTCCTGACTTTAATGACTGTTATGTGCAGGTGCAAGAGGCTAACGCTGCTTTAGCCGAGCAGGAGGAAATGGCTCCTATACAGCGAAGGATTGAGCCCCGGTCAGCAGACGACTCGCTGTCTGGTGTCGTCCGATGTCTTTGCTTCGCCGACACCTTCCTGCGTGATGGTGCGTTTATTTACCGGTCAGGAGTGTGGACTGGTTGTAGAAGTCTCAGTCTGATAATGCAGCCCTGATTCATTTGGTTTCTTCTGCTTCTTACACCAGGTACACACCACGGCCCCACTCTTTGGGCGGGCACCAACTCGGGCAGTGTGTACGCCTACGCTCTGGAGGTCCCCGGCATTGGCTCGGGACGTGCGTGTGAGCGGGGCGGCGCGAGCGAGGGCAGCGTGTGCGTGGAGGCGCTGCTGGGCAAAGAGATTCAGCTGATGCACAGGGCCCCTGTGGTGTCGATCTGCGTGTTGGACGGCCGGGGGAAACCGTTACCGGACCCATACGAAGCCTCCCAGGACCTCTCCATCGCGCCGGATATGGCCAACGCTCACTCTGTCCTCATTGCATCAGAGGAACAGCTCAAGGTGGAGGCCGAAAAAACACTTTTTACATTTGTATTACAAGACATATTGTGTTTGTGTTGTTTCATTTCTAAAGACAGTTCAGTTCTTATGGAAACCAATGATGTCTCTTCTCTCTCTCTGCCTCCAGGTGTTCTCTCTCCCCAAGGTGAGCGCCAAGACCAAGTTCAAGCTGACGGCGCATGAAGGCTGTCGGGTGAGGAAGGTGGCCCTGGTGGTCTTCAGCTCCACGACTCAGGAAGACTACAGCGAACACACACTGGTGTGTCTCACCAACATGGGAGACATGCACCTCTTTAACATCCCGGCCCTTCGACCACAGGTGGGTTCAGCTTGACCTGATTCTTTTTGTATAGTAGCTGCAGTTTTAATGATGCACTTTATGTTTCTTAGGTTCGTTACGACTGCATCCGCAAAGAAGACATCAGCGGTATTGCATCCTGTGTCTTCACCAAGAATGGACAGGGTGAGTAGAAGGAAAAAGTGAAACTTGCAGTCACAAGATTTCACTTTCGTATTTAAATTCTGTGAAACAAAAAGGACAGAGACGATGACAGTTTCATTTCAAAGCAAGACTGAGATTTCGGCTTCTGAGACTTCTGCCTTCATCCCAAATACAGGAGAGATGAATGGAGCTGTGTTTGTTTTATAAAAAAAAGTCAACACTAGTGTCTCTGTCCAGGATAACGTGCACATGTTTACAGTTCTCAGGTTCAAGTCATAATTGCCTAATTGTTGTTTGTGTGCTGTTCCCCTCAGGCTTCTACCTGATCTCTCCCTCAGAGTACGAGAGGTTCTCACTGTCTGCGAAGGTCGTCACTGAGCCGCTCTTCTCCGTTCAGCTGGATCGATCACTAGAAGCCACACTTGCCTGGTAACACACACAAACAACCCCTTATATGTAGAGGCACCGTTTCCATTAGTGCAGATTGAATTTAGATGCTTTTCTACTTCACTTCCAGATACATAACCCTAATGTCATAATTTAAAAACCCAGACTGTAGATGTGCTCAAGAAAAATGTTCATATCAAACTCCCTAAGAATCTGTCTGAGCTGAAGCAGATCTGTCGGAAGAATGATCCAAAATTCCTCCTGATCTTCGAGCAGCTTTGCAGCTACAGAAAGTGTGAATGCTGCCAAAAGAAAAAATACAACTAAAGGTTCCAAGGGTTCACTTATTTTTATCCTCCAGCACTTTGAATGTTCAAGAAATGTATTCGATAAAGACATGAGATTATAATATTTTGTGCACAGTGAGCTTTAGCATTTTATATTTGTTTATACTTGTGGATTAGATGAAGATCAGATCAGAGTTTCCAACCGTTTAATGCAGAAAACTGCATCTAAGGCCTGTCACAGAGCCTCGGTGGTCCCTGGACCCCACAGCTGTAGCTGACAAACCTATTGTTCACAGTGTTTTCTCTGGGGCCACGACCAGCGTGAGGCTGCATGTAAAACCAAAGAAATGATACTTTCTCTGTTATTGCTCCATCGGTGCTCCGTCTACTGCCAAAGTAAATGGTGTGTGTTCATGTGTCTCCTCAGCGATGGTATGACGACGCAGCCGCAAGCCAACGGAACCCACAAGAACCAGATGAGTCAGGCTGAGGGTAGGTACACACACACACACACACACACGACACACACACACACTGACACACACACACACACAGCCTCGCTTTTCTGTCTTCTTTGTATTTCTCTCCCCTTTGTTATTCTCCCCTTCATCACTTTCTCTCTCTCTCCCTCTCTGAACCTCTTAAACCCCAACCAGGCGTTGCAGGGGTTCCCCTCTGGTCTCCATAGTAACCATTCAGTATGCCCCAGTTGCCTCCCCTGCCCAGCACCCCCCTTCCCTCGCTGACAGGAAACGCTGGTTGTTGTGGTGACCAGAGCCGAGTCTGTCACAACATTGTAATGTTTTTTGTTTTTAATTGTTTTGCTGTCATGCACCTTAAAAATAGTTTAGGAGACAAAACAGATTTGACAGACTTCATGAGAAGTATATTTGATTTCTTTTTTCATGGTAAATATTCGAAGAAGCTCTTTCACTTCTAATTTAACAGTGAATCTCGAACCAGCCTCCGTTTTGTAATGTTCCCCTTCTTTTTTTTACTCTTAAAGATATTTGCCACAGTTTTATTTAACTTTATCGTTGAGGTCTGATGCAGAAACCTACTTCCGCCCCTGACTCTCTGGGTTTCCACCTCACAGGACAAACAGAGGAGCTTCCGAGTTCCCTGTCCTCTCCCAACCTGGACACCCCGCTGGACTCCCCCCTCAGCTGCGCCGACCTCACCCTCGACTCCACCGGAGAGCTCACCGTGGAGGACGTCAGGGATTTCCTAACGTGGGTTTACACACTTGTATGAATAAGTGCACAGCTCCCACTGATCTGATCCTGTCAATGACTTTGTGGTTTGTGTGTGTGTCCTGCAGCACTGTGGACGAGGCAGAGAACAACCTGAAGAACATTAAAGAGGAGGAGGGACACTCGACTGGCATCCTCATCAACTGAACACGTAAGAAACGAAGATCCTGGTTACAGTTACTTTAATGTAGACTCATATTTCTCCTGTGTGTGAGTCTGAGTAGACACACACACACACACGCACACATGCACACACACACACCTGTTTCTAATGGAGCTGGTCCAGAGTGTGGAAACTTCAAAGCCTTGTTCTGTCTGAGCTCTGCATTCCAACAACAAGCCGTCCACTGGTTTTTTTCCCCCGACCAGTCTGTGGAGCTGAAATCGTTTCCACTGAGGGAAACTGAAAACACTCGTGTGCTTTTCACTGTTTCTTAACGTAGCTCTGGAAATTAGTTTTCACTCTCTTTGTACTGTACATGGAGCTGGACCAGCTTTAACTTCTTTATTCCTTCACAATTAAGTCTTATTTGATTTGTGCTCGACCTTCGCTGTAGAACAGGCACCATTATCTTCTCTGCACAGCTTTTATACATGTTTAACTAACACGTGTGTCCTCTGGAAAGTTCCTCCCAGAACCAAACACACATCTATCATTACATCGAGTGAAGGAGTGAATCTTTACATGTGCTGACGTGCTGGAGTCTTTTAGCTCCTCTGCACTTATTGCACTCATCCATCTGGTGTCATTAGTCTGTGCTCACAGGGGCAATGAATCAGGAGGTTGTTGACATCTCACTCGTCTCCTGTTGTATTTGTAAACACAGCTTTGCTTCACTTTTTTTATAACTCTGCTACCCCCAAGTGGTGGAATCTGAAAATACAGATAATACACTAACCATTTGCTTAATTTATATATAAATATTCCTTTTACTAAAGAACATTGTGGACTTCATGTCGTCTTTGAAACAAGCTTCTTGTGTGTTTTAATGTTTTTATTTATTTCATCCTCTGATTCTTGTTGAAGTATTGACAGGAAGGGGCACAAGTGGCGTGTGAATGGAGCAGATTTCCGTGCTGCACCACAGACGTCTCCCATCAGCCCACTGTGGAGCCCCCCCCCGCCCGCACTCTGCACTCTTCTGCCCGGCACGGACTGAGAGGAAAGCCTCACCATGGACAAATGACTCAATGTTGAAGACTCGGTTTGGCTTCTTCTACCGGAGGGAACTCAAATCTTCTTCTTCTCTAACCACTTTGGAAACATGAAATCACCGGAGACAATGAAGGTCCAGCTGAGGATCGCCTGGTTCTGGACAGACTTGGACGTGATGATTCTCATTTCATGAACTACAGGCTGAACTTTCTGTCGTCCATCTTGACGCCCTGTGTGATTATTCCTCCTCGGCCTTTCCCCTGGATGCTTCCAGCCGGTGGAGGCAGTCTCGCTCAATGACTGTAGCTCCGCCTTCCAGGAAAGAGACTTTAACGGAAAACGTTTCCATGTTGTTATTTTTCTATCCAGAGTTTTGTGGCGTGCTCGGCTCGGTCTGAGTTTCTCCCACAGATGGAACTGTCGATTCCTCGTGCACACTAGTGGAAGTGAAGGACTGTTCTGCAGGCTGCTGATGACCTGAAGATGTCCAGCAGAGACTGAAAGAGGGAGAGTTGTAGCGTTTCACAGAGATCAAGACTAGCAATGAAGTATTTTGAATATTAGAGTATTGAAAGTTGTAGCATTTCTATTCTTCCCCCCCCTCTACGGTGCCAATAAGGGCAGTTGAGTTGCCTTCACCCAGAGAGGAGGTGGAGCATAAATCAGCTGTTTCTGGTTCAAACCGGACGTCGCACACAAGCACATTTTCTCCCCAGGTTTTAACAGGCTCTGCCTTGTCTCTCGGTACTGAAGAAAAACAATCTGAAGGGGTTTTTGCAAAGATTTACACTGTTAAATATGTTTTTATGGCTTTTGGAGAAGGTAAAGATGTAAAGAAAGAAATATAGAGTTGGGGGGCACAAGAAGAAAGAACTGACAGCAATGACAAAGGGAACCAGCAGAGGAGGGAAGTGAAGGTGTTCTTGGTATTTAGGACTAGAGCAGATTCAGGTGAAATTATACTTTGAAACATGTTGAAAATTTCCCTTTTACTAAATTAACGGTCTTAAGTTTCAAAACAGATTCTTGGTTTCTCTCAACTACCTTTTTTAAATTTGTTATATTCTGATTGGTCGGTGCAAAGTGAGGAAGAGGTGGCCGGTTCGATGTTTTATGGTACGACACAGCTGCAGCCTCAGTGGAACATCTGGCTGCTCTTTAATGTGACGTCGCTGGCAGTTTTACAAACGGACGGTGTGATCTGAAGTTACGGAATAAGTGACGGCCTGAAGAGTTAGTTTGTTTCTAGAGGTTTGCTTTGTCCCTTCTGGGCTCCTGTAGAAACGTGGGACACAACATGGCGGACTGACGAGGACCCTCTCCCTCTGTCGATATGAAGGGCTCAATGTAAGCTGCACTAAAACCGTAAAACAAACACAGATGAAAACTTAAAACGGAAGATAATAATCAGTTGTTTGCCAATAGATCCGATGTTTAAATCAAATCCTTGTTTGGAAGACGAGGATGAAATCCGAGCTCCTTCCTCCCCTGAATGTTTGGACTCGGCACGTGTGGCAAGGGAAGCAAAGTCAGTCTGAAAGAGGAGTGGGATGTTTCTGTCTGTGAACGGGTGCATTCTGGGTAATATTGGCTAGACACAGACTTTTTAAGTTCACCACCACTTTTTTAAAGAATTCACTGTATTAATTAAAACAAAAAACTGATCCAGTATCTATATCTAGTTCTGCTAAAGACAGGTTTAATACGAGCCGACGATAGTAAAACCGCTCGGTTCTTCTAGCTTCTCCATCACCTTGTGTAAAACGTAAAAAAGGGACCTCACTACTAATGTAGCTCAACAGGTAGGAATCATGTTCACGCTTCTTTTTTACTCTTGTGTTAGTTTCTTTTTTTTGTTTTTTTGGTGTTCTGGTTGAATAATTAACCCTTTCATGCTCCAGCTGGCACGATTTACCTTTAACTCCACAATTACGATTCGTTTGTTTCTACTTTGTGATTCAGTTTCGTGTGTAGGATTTTAATCAGGTCATTTAGCTTTTTTTTTTTCGGCTGATGAAAAATTGTGAATGTTAATAAAATTATTTACTCTCTCATCTGGATTTTTTATTTTTTACTCGATTTTACATGATGGTTGTGGCTCGATGTCTCTTTCATATTACAGACAGCTTGTGCAGCTGCTTAGCTTAGCATAAAGGCAGGAAACAAATACGATATCTCAGAAACACTTTGAAGGAATCCTTTCACATTTGTCACAAACCTTCACTTAGACTTAAAGATGAACTAATTAGATTCTGGTGGCGAAAGGTCACAGGTCAAGGTCAGTGATAAAACTGATGAAACAGAATTTAGTAAAGCTTTATTGAATATAAATTACAAACCACTCACTGTAGTTTGATGCTGTTTCCTTCTTATACAAACATGGGAATGATCACCAGACAAGTCAGATGTGCAGCGTGAGAATTTATTTTTATATAAAATACATAAATAAAGCATCTGAAGGTGGCATCAGGAGCATGTGCACATATTCATACACACACACACACGTGTGTAGGACTCAACATACTCACAGGCAAACAGTTCACCCCACAAAATATAGTATAAACAGACAAAAAGAAGAAAGTTGCAGCCGTGTGGGAATACAGAGAGAATTCATGTCTTGCTTGGGACCAACACCTGCACACTACACAGGTCACGTGATCACAAGAAGCATCGCAGCAGTGTTTGCAGCCCAATGTGACGCTGGGGCTACTGAACATCAGTGAACCGAAATAATCAACTACTGATCTGAGAGCAGCGGAAGCAGAAGTCAAGACACTTGTTAAAAGATATGAACTGATATGGTGCATGAGATCTCCCATTTAAAGTGTGCGATAAAAATAAAGTTAAGCTTCAAAACCAGCAGAAAAAATAAAGCAACACATTTACATCAAAGTCTGATTGAAGCGAAAATTTGAAACGTTGTGCATTTACTCTTTCAAAAATTATTTCACCACAAGTTTTGGAAGCAAACTCTTCAGCTCAAGAAAAGCAAAGAAATTAAACATTTTGACAAGTTTCCCAGATATTTCTGATTGCACATTTAAACATTAAACATCCGTCTCTCAATCTTTAACTTGCACACTGACCTCGAGATTTCTTTGGGTAAATTAACTTAACAGTGTTTTATGTTGACGTGTCTGAAGCATCGTTAAATGAGACACTGAGCTTATAGAACAAAGCTTCAGGTCAGTGGTCAAGTGAAAGGTGAGAGAACAGATGGAGCGTGGGAACAGAGCAGATCCCGTTTCAGTGAAGGGGGGGGGAGTAAACGCAGACATACCGTGTATATTCCACACGACAAGAAAAAAATATATATATTTAACATTCCTCCGAAAAACAAATATAGTGCTGTTTTCTGTTGAGTTCCTCAAAGGTGTGGGGAAAAAAACAAAAACTGTAAAATAAACTTGTATCTTCTCTAAACTGCTTCAAGTGAGATGCACACGACGGCACGAAGCCCAGAGGAGCGACCTTTAACCTCCTCCCCTGAAAACTATCGACCACGCAGAGCAAGCCACGTGAAAGCAGCGACACAGATCGATATGTCGGGGGATTCACTTCCCTTTGGGTTTTTATAAAGCCTTTATACACCTTTGATCTGTTTTATCGCGGAACATATTTTCTCTTTTTCGTTCAACAGCAGCATTGAGACGTGCTGCCAAGAAAAGCTTGTAGAAAAACTGATATTTGTCCCAAAGACAAGAAACGGAGAACGCAGCCTAAAAAAAACAGCAGAATCCTCACTGAAATAAATCTTTGTCTGACAGTAACATGTTGGCCTAAAGTCCATCATCATCATCATCATCATCATCCTGATAGAAAATACATGGCAGCGAATCAATCGAGTGTTGGACTAAGCGAGGGGGGTTTTGAAAGCGCCCCAGGCGTGGAAGCAGCGTATGAAGCAGTGAGGCTCGTTTCCCTTTCGCACCAGTCGCAGCTTCCTCGGCTGCTCGGTGTCCTTCGAGCGCATGTGCTGGATATAAACCTGGAGAGGAGGAGGAGGAGGAGATGGTCAGTAAGATGTGGGTGGAGAAGTAAAGAAACTAAACGTGAGAAGACGATCTGCAGGTTCTCACTCACCTGACACGCTTTGAGACTGAGTTTGATCTCCACCTGGCTGGTTTGACTACCGACCCACATGTACACCTGAGACACAACAAGGAAAATGAAGTGATGAAATCCAACTGATCCCGTTGCCATTAGAGAGAGAGACACAGCAAATCACAGCATCACTTATTGTTACCTCATTGCCGTTGTCCAGCAACATGATGTCATCGTCAGCCAAGTCGTCCTGGCAGAAGTCTGAGCATTTCTCCGACACAGAGAAATAACCCTTCTCATTGGAACACCTGAGGCACGGAGGTGGGGGTAAAGAAGAATGGAAGACAAAGGAAAGAGTTGAAGGAGGGAAGATATAACAGACGACAAGAAATTCTGTATCACATGTTCCTTTATAATGATTAAAGAGTTAAAAACAGGTTATGGTCACTCACCTGAAGAGCCGAGCGTATTTCATATAATCTGCATCTTCGTCGTATTGTTTCTGAGAACCAATCCCCACCCAGAAGAAGTTCTCTGGCTCCTCCCCCTCATTAATCACCTAGAAGACAAACGGGCTGATCAGTTTAAAATAGACTTTTAAACGCACACACCTAGATTTTTCTAATACTTCAGGTTGTATTCTCACATACAGCTCCTCCTTAACAAAATGTTACACTGCTCCTCCGGCACACACACACACTAACGTACCTGTTTGCTGTACGTGTCGTCGAACATGCTGTTCATGATGTCCTCAGCCAGTTTGGCCTCGTCGGGGTCGGCAGCTCGGCCCACCCACGTGTAGACGATGCCCTGATTGTCTGTGCTCTCAAATGGAACCTGCACAGAATACCTCATGTTTCATGTTTGCTTGGAGGAGGAGGAGGAGGAGGAGACAGAAATCTACAACTTTACAGAAAGATTCACAGAAAAAACCCAAACCTTGAGTATGAAGCAGAACTCGGCGTTGAGATTGCATGAGTCAGTTCCAATCTGGATGGTCCTGAGGGGGGGGGAGGCGCGGTAGAAACAAAATAATTTTAATGAGAAAGACACGACAGGGTTTCTGGAGGACAGCGGTGTTCTGACTCGTGGATGAAAACGATAACAAGCATCATATTAACCTGGTGCAGAGCGCACTGCCATTGGTGCGTATGTGGTAGAGCGAGGGCTGGGCCGAGTCGGTCTTCTGTTTCCTCTTCCCTTTGTGGATGATGAACTTCCTCTTGAAGTGGGACAGGAACTTCAGGTTCTCCTGCTGCTGCGTCATTCGCACCACCTACCAAGCAAAACAGGCTGCAGTCACTAAACTGTGATGAAGGTGAAGAAGATGATAAAAGCACTGATCTTTCTCCACACCTTCAGTTTTCCTGGGAAAAGACTCTCAAACTTCTTCTGCAGGGAGAAGGTGAAGGTGAGCCAGCCCATGTTGGAGGCCTGTCTGCCCTGCCAGAAGTAAACCACACACTGGAAGTCCTCCTCCGCCTGTTTGTCCTCCTCATCATCATCTCCTCCTCCTCCTCCTCCTCCTCCTCTTCTTCCACCTCCACCACCACTAACACCACTAACAGCACCTTCGCCGTCCTTCTTGTCTTTCTCATCATCCTCATACTCCACAGGGACCCAGTATCTGAGAAAGCACAGGGACATTAGAGCTCAATTTAACAGTCAGTGGTTTGTAACTTTCTGTATTATGACCTTTCCACAGAACATTAACACTAGAGATGTTCCAGATGAAATGACTCTGATGAAATGATACAGCCAAAAATGCTGGGTTGGGGATCGGCAAGTACACAATGTACCAATGATCACTTCCATACAGAGTTAGCAGCATAAAGCTGTTTTAAATGGTGACATCTAATTAACACCTCAATCATCAGCGCACACATTTCTCTCTCCTACACACATACAGACACACACACACACCTGCAGAGGAAGACGTAGCAATCCTGTGTGAAGAAATGCCCAAACTCTTCTTCTGGCAGCCGAGCAAACTTCTTTCCCTCCAGCACGAATCCTTCCATCCCATCCAGGTCCTCGTTCCACTCCTCCATCAGCGGCTCAGCCTGGAGACAGAAAACAAACAAAGTGTGTTACCAAACAGGGATTGTGAAGGAGGAGATTAACTGTGTGTGTGTGTGAGTTGTTGTTACCTCAGTGAGGGGCATGGCCGGCTGCCTGGGAAGGAAGAGAGCGGTGAGGTCAGCTTTCATCTGGTCTTTCTTCTCTGCGTCCTTCTTCACCTGGGAGAGAAAACACACAAATAGACATGAGCACCTACACATGGGACACATTTCAGTCCTATCATCTGACAAATCAACATTGTGGGAAAAACACACACTGACCTTGCCCTGCAGGTTGTCCTGGTCCTTCTGTTGTACAGTCTCAGCTGCTCTGGTGTAGTCCACCTTCAACACATCGTCCCAGTTCTTAAACTTGGACTTGTACACCTGGCAAAGAGGACGAAGACGAGAAGTGAAGAAAAGAAAGAGACAGGAAGTAGTATTTTACATTTCATTGCAAGGGTGTAAAAGATTTAAAGACAAACATTACACTAAGGAATGTTGTAAGTGGAAAATTGGTATATCCTCACAAGAAAGACAGAGAAAGCAGCAGCAGCAGCATTTGTTACCTGACACTCGTTGCCCTCCAGGTTGCGGGTGACACACACGTGTTTTGGCCGGTGCAGCATGGAGCAGATCTCCTGACCCAGTTTCAAGGCGGCTGCTCGGACGAGACGGGGAGATTTCCTCCCGATCCAGATGAACACGTCCGACCAGCAGTCCAGGATGTACACGCCCTTTGTGTCCAGCAGGGACTGCACCTGAAGAGAGTGATGGGGAAAAAAGAGGAAGGTGTGAAAAAGGGAGGAAGGGAGGAAGGTTTTCGTGCCTTTAAGCGATCATGCAGCTGCTGCACGTACCAGCCTCATCTCCGGCAGAGTGTCCAGTTTGATCTTGTGGTCTTTGTGCTCCACTGACAGCTTGTAGTTCACCTGAGGCAGCTCCAGGTAGCCCAGACCCAAACCCACCTACAGGTTGAACACAACAAAACATACGTGAATTGTGATGTTTATACACATCGTGCCTTTTGAAAACATGCGACTCTAAGCCGGTGATCAAGCAGAAAGCTTAACAGTAAACCTCCTACACAACCCTGACCAATGTGCATCACACCCACACCACAAGGTTATTATAAAGATGTACCTTGTATAGTTTAGGTTTGACGGGAGAGAAGTCATCTGGAACGTGTTTCTTGATCTCCTCCGGTTGTCCTCCCAGAACCTCCCAGAAACCTGGAGGCTCCTGGTTCTGCATGAGGGTTGTAATCTCTGCCTTCCCCTTGCGCTCATTCTTATTGATCTTTTCTGCAAATAACCTGGAAGAGGACAATGAGATCACTGCATTTATCGGTTGTGCATTTGAGTCCCAAACGTGGAAACTGACGTGAGATATGTCGACCAAGTGGCAGAGAAGTTTGTGTCGGCACTTGATTTGTGTCTCACCTGGCCTTTGTGGTGCTGCTGAGAGTGGCGTTGGCTCCTCTCCAGACAAAGATATCCATCCCTGTCTCCAACAGGAAGACGTAGCTGCCAAAAGAAGAGAGAAACAATGTTAAAGAAACACAATGTTATGGACATAATTACACCCCCGCCGAGTGAGACAGTGTACATATCAAATAGCCGTCGGACAAAAAGAGCAACGAATCAACAAGCAGACATAAGACGGATAACAAAGGTATTAGGAAAGGAGGGCGTGTGTGTGTGTGTGTGTGTGTGTGTGTGTGTGTGTGTGTGTGTGTGTGTGTGTGTGTGTGTTGGAGGGTGAGGTGAGGTGAATATGCAAGTGTGGTTCATATGAAAATCGTATGTAAAGCAGGAAGAGTGTGTGAGACGTACCGAGGGTCGAGGGAAACGGCCTTCACAAGCACAGACTCCAGTCTGATGTTTTTCTTTCCGTAAACTCTGTACAACCTGAGAAACACACAAGTTATATATTATGAAATATTGTTAGGTCAAAAAGAAACATTCACACCGAAGGACGATCAATTAATTACACACAAATGTGCAGGAAACAGCCAAATGAATTCAGAGAACAAATGTATCTGATTTGTGAACAGCTTTTCAAAACAAAAGCTGCAAGAATGTTTGACTGAATTCACAGAGTAAGATCTGCTTTCTAGAGAACGTTGCTTCCAGTCTACCTGACAGAGTAGTGAGAGTCCTCCACAGTGTAGAATCCACTGGATGTTCCTCCCTCGATGTAGGAGATCTCGTTGTTAAACACCTGCATCAGACAAACAGTCATTTACAGGAGTTTTAAAAAACTTTGTCTCTGTATCACAGCCAATAGAATAAATGTGTTTTTGTATTACGCACAGTGAGTTGCCCTTATGCAAATCTACTGTAAGTCTGACGGGGTTGGTATAACAAGTTTATTCAATATTTTGTTTTCTCTGTATAGGTATATTTGCACATTATTTGTATACATACTGCACTGAACTCCTCGCTCTCATCTCCCATCTCTTCCCTGATCGTCCTGCACTCTGCTCCAAGGAAGTTTCGGAGGTTGACAGCGTGGATGGCAGAGCCAGCCTTCTTGTCCAGTGTGGCTTCCTGACCGATCCAGTAGTAGATCTCCCAGTTCAGAGCTCCGTTATCATCCAGGAAGGTCTACATCGCAAAGAGAAGCATGTGAGATAGAGGAGGGGGATACACAGAGGAAATATGCTGCAGGAAAACTTAAAGATGTTCCAGCTAGATTCTTTTCCAGCCACAAATATCTACAGTAAATATTTGACATGTTACCTTGAGGACAATGTAGCAGTCCGCCTCATAGAACTTTCCATGGAAAGTTTCATCCACCAGGATGGGAACAAAATTCTCTATCTGCCACACTCCTACACCTGGAATCTGAAGGGAAGGGGAGCGTGAATGATACTATTCACTCTTTAAAACAACATTTATAAGCAGACACGTTGTCAAAAAACACACAATACCTGCCCCACGTCCTCAATAAAGAACTCAGAGTAGTCGAGCTGAGGCTTCTCCAGACTCTTGTCCCATCGTCGGAGCTTTAAATCTCCGTATTTCAACTCTCCGTTCTCCTGCAAATGAGCAGATTATTTGGTAAATTCATTGTAAATCAAACCTGTTTGAGTTAATTACTCTTCCTTAACTCATTTGTCAACTGCCCCTGAGGTAATTGGACACATTAATAAACCAATCAAACTCCCAGAACAGTAATTAAACCAAATAATGCTTTCAAAATAATGTATTCATAGTAGTGGCAGTGAATTGTATTAATAATAACAGGATTCACACGCTCTCTATGGATCCTTTCTCACACTGTTCGTTTCATATATACGTTTTCCTTACCTCTAAGTTCTTCTTATCGTGTGCGATGTCACTCATGCCCTTCAGCACCTGCTTCGCCTGATCGTCCTGAGAAGAGTCCTTCCTCCTCCTGAGCCTCATCTTCCTCGCCAGGTGATCTCTGGGGCTGGCTCCTGGACGCATGTACAAACAGATACAGATTGAGCCTCTAGAAAATACACAAACGCATTGATATGGTCCAAAAGTCAAGCTCCACACACAGCAACACACACACACACACACACCTCCTCCAGCAGCAGCCACAGTAGCAGGCGAGGCCCCGGCAAGTCGCAGCTGGTTCTGTAGGGAGAAGTCAATGTTGTAGCACTCTGCTGCTCTGTCCACTGGTTTAGGAGGCATCACCAGGTTGGGATTTTCACGCACGTCTAGAACCTACAGAAAGGAAATGACAACAGGTTTTAGATGGTTTAAAGACCTTATAGATTATAGAAATTATAGAAAACTAGTTTTATTTTTAATGTCTACTGGATGCATTGATATATATATATATATATATATATATAACTTAAAAATGATCCTCCATCACTTCATTTGGCTTCATAAAACCTTATCTTCATATTTTATTTCTGTCTAACACAATTAGATGGAACATGTCTTCAGTTTTTAATCAATGATCTTACACATACATGCAATGACTGAGTCCTGTATTACTTGAGTAGTAGATTAGTATTTTACCTCCAGGTCAGTCAAGAAGTGGATGGCCTCAGGCAGCGTCACCAGGCGATTTTTATTCAGCACCAGCTTCTTCAACTTGCCACACCTACAAAACAGCATGTTAAGAGAATCTACCTTTTCCAACACAATTGACTGTATCACACCCACGTTCCTTATAATGATCCATTATTTTTTGGGAAGTAGTGATTAAGAAAACCTGAACTAGAGAAAATTCAGTTCCTGCGTCAATCTCATTTTCTTATGGGATAAACACTTGAATTCAGTCTGGCATCTCAGCCTGAGTCTCACCTGCAGAGACCCTCGGGGATGAGCTCCAGGTTGTTGTTTGCAGCCATGAACTCAACGAGGCTGGAGAGTTTGCCCACACCGGGTGGAACCCCGTCAAAGTCCAGTTTGTTGGAGTTTACATACAGCTTCTTCAGTTTGGACAGTTTACAGATGGCGGACTAGGTGGAGACACACAAACTTTAAATGTTAGACATCTTACAGAGGTGTTTTTAAAAATAACCGGCTGATTACTTACAAAACACCCATGATTAAATACATTATAAAAATAAAACAATAAAATGCAACACTTAGATACAATACCAAGCCACAGAGACACATGCAAACTAATTTAACTTTCAAAATAAGAAATTATTGAAATTTTGTGTTTGTCGTTGCAACAACTGCAAACACATAACTCCCTGAACACTTGGACAGATACGGTGGTTTAATGGTTATTGTTCTTACCGGCAGTGAGGTGAGCTGGTTGCGGCTCAGATTAAGCGTTTCCAGCTGAGTCCACTGGTCAATGCACAGGGAGAGTTCAGAGATCTGATTACTGCTCAGGTTGAGTCTCTTCAGACTGCCCAGCGTGTACAGGCACTCCGGCACCCGACTCAGGTCGTTACATGACAGATCAACATCTGGCAGAGATATGAGGGAGACGAGGAAGTGCACTTTGTTAAAATATTAAAAAACAGCGGGTGAATTTCCCTCCAAGGGTATGAGGAAATGTACAGTGATCGAATTCTAAAAAAATGTAAGTGCAAATAAAGAAAGAATGTAGGTATGAATGTGTCTGTGTGAGTATGTCAGTGATAGTGTGTGTGTGGTGTGTGTGTGTATTACCTGCTAATTGTGTCAGTCCCTCCAGGCTGGTGGGCATGTTGCTCTGGGTCCTTTGCGTGTTCCTCAGGTGGAGGGTCTGTAATGCCACCATGGCCGGCAGCTGGCTGCTCGGACCCACACACAGACACACAAAGACAAGAGCAGCAGAAGAAACAATCAAAAGAAATACATTTAAAACTTTTAGACTTAACATGGGACCTGATTTAGATGGCAAAGAATAATAGTGTGTTTTACCGCAGCTGGGCATGCATCAGTGGGTTGTTGTTTAGTACGAGAGTCTGCAGATGCACCAGGCGTCTCATCTGGGGCGGCAGACTGTCCAGCTTGTTGTCGCTCAGATCCAGGTACAGCAGGTCTGTCAGGTTGATGAACAGCTGGTTGGGGATGGAGTCGATACCGTTGTGGCTCAGATTCAGCACCAGCATGTTCCTGCTGTTCTCCAAGTCCCTGGGGATCTCCGTCAGCTGATTGAAACTCAGGTCCTACAGGAGAAGAGAGACAGTTAAAGCTTGGGTCCAGAATTATGTCTGGGACAAGGATGTTTCATAACCAATTAAAAAGCAGGGAGAGGATGACATATGTGAAGTTAAAGTGGAAAAAATTAGTAAAAAGTGTGGGTAGAAAAGATTTTGAGATTATTATACCAGCACAGAGAGATCATCGAGCTGAAAGATGTCATCTGGGACTCCAGAGTTTTTCAGGTTGTTGGCTCTGGCTACCACCGCCTGCACACATAATGAAACACATAATAATTATAGTATTATAGCTGAATTATATACATATATGGTACAATTAGGAAGTTACCCACTAAAACAATGTGAACTTGTCAAAGCATTACATTGAAATCATTGACTATGATATAACAAAATGATTCTACATGTACTTTATATGCATTTTGTTGTGCGTGTATCCGTTACCCGTAGATTTGGTAAACTGGACAGTTCTCCATGCAAGGTGGTCAGGCTGTTGTGACTCACTGAAAGATGTTCCTGAAGAAAGAAAAAGGGGGTTTTCTTAACATATACACAACCAAGATATAATAATCTAAAACATCAAAATATCACATTAAGTGCCACTTGCTTTAATGCTAAGTTGTCTCTAAGCAAAATGAATTAACTACAAACAGGATAAAAGAGCATAGAAGTATAAGACCTACCTCTTCATTGCTCCTGTTTCAAAATAACCCCTAGTGTTCTTACACAGTAAAATTAAAGATAGATAGCATGAATGTAAGTGTATGGATTACATGGTGTCTGGCATTGGTTGTTGTTGTGGTTGTTGTTGTTGTTGTAGTATTGTACAGTTTTTTTATATTCTCTCAAAAAACAACAACGATTTAATCAAGTTAAAAACAGTTTATCAAAACACAGCCCAAGAACAACAACTGTGAGCAGTGACAACCCACTAATCTCGTTTATCTCTGTAAGAGATCAAGCATACTAGCGTAGATCATCTTTGTACAGTGGCCGGCTGAGCACTGCTTTGGAGAGTTAGATTAGATAATCCTATCAGATATACTGAGGATTAAAGCAGGGCTCTGTCCGCTCCTGGTCAGGTGAGGTTCTACAGGAGAAACACATCAACCTGCTCCTGTAATCTCCTCTGTTACCCACACTTACAGTATAAAGTTAAACATTGTTAAGTTTTGACCCAGAGACTGAGCACACTGATGACAACCAAGCGCTAATATCTGGAAAATGGTTCAGGTAATCTAGGTTGCTACCATAAAAGTTGTACTCATATTATTACCAATACAAAAACACCAGAATGTCTCACCAGCTTCTGCAGAGAGGCCAGCTCCTCTGGGAGGTAACACAGTCCTGTCCTGTTCAGCTTCAGCCATCGCAGGCTGCTCATACACTTGACGTGCTCTGGGAAGTATCCGCCCTGGAAAGACAGACAATTAGGAGACATAAGTGACTTCTGAAAACAATAAAGCTTCAACTGCCTGCATTAACTAATGCTTTGTTTTCTTTAAGTGTAGCTGTGTGACCGAGCGATTGTGATGATGCCTGTAAAACACATTAGTGACATTAATTTACCAGAATCATTTGGACCTGAAATATCGACGAAGGTTGTGGTGAGTAATTATTTTTAGAGAATGACAAACTCACGCAAAACATTTAGCAAATCTGAGTTGTGTGTTATACCTTCTCATTGGGTTCACACAATGCATTAATTCATTCTTCATTCATTTTTATTTTAAAAAGTATTGTTTACAAACAGTGAATGATTTGAAAGGAGTAAGAAGAAGTACAAACTCATTACTAAGAAACGTACTAATTAATTAATCATTAATTAACTAATAAAAGTCATTAAGTTATAATTATCTTATACTTAACCAGCTTCCTATGTTGTTTACATGCGCGCTATATTGTATATAATGTACAAAAATACATATACTCATACACCTACATACTCCATATCAAATATAGACGAATTTGCATTGTTATTTATAGCAGAAAAAGAGGAAGATAAACTAATGCATAAGCAGAATCTTGTAAATTATGAACCTTTGTTATGTAACTATTGAATTAAGTTGTGATAGTTATTGTTCTGTTGCCCAGCCCCAGTCTGCAAACTAGAATAGAATCTGACATCAGCCCTGTTGGAGTCAATGTTATTAAGGGGTTGTGGGTGTGACAGTATAAATGTGGACATCGGTCAGTTACAAATCAGCCACATGAGTTCATGGCCTGTTGTCTGTGACTCTCAGGATGTGACACATGAGAAAATGTCTGTTCTGGTCGTGTTGATACGAGGCAGAGGAAATGATGTCATCCCAGACTCAGCCAGTCACTGAGTAACAAGACGGACTCGACGAACCAGTGACTTCACTTTATTCATACACCTGTAATGAAGTCAGAGCTCAGTTGACTGACAGATAGTTGTCAGCTCACGTCAGATGTCCCCAGCTGTCACTGCTGCTCCTCCCCGCTGAGCTCAGACTGGGTCAGAGTTCACATGTGTGTCTGCAGCCACTCAACAAACCAGCAACCACACAAACCAGCAACCACACAAACCAGTGCTGCTCTTGGCCGCAGTGTAATCTAAGGTAAACACTGATAGAGCCCCAGTTAGCCGATGCTAAGCAGCTAGCAAACGTGACGTTGGAGACAAACTGGAAGTTACGCCAAACTACGGATGCTAATTCAAAAAGCTAACAACGACTTTTCTTTCTTTTTTTTGAACGTAAACTACTCCGTGTATAAACAGACGCACACACAGGACACTATCCGGACTCCGCTTAGTCCATGTGAAACAACTGACAACTGGCTAACGCCCAATGCTAACAGCCGCGAAGCTAACGTTTCAGCGAGCTACGCCTACAGCCTTCTAACTTTAGCTTTAGCCGCGTAGCTAAGCTAAAGTTAGCCTCTCGCCGGGAGAGACTGCGGGTTCGAATCCTTACTTTGAAGTCGTTTCCACTGAGGTCCACCCCCCTGATGAAGGGAAGAACTCCGGTGGCAGCCATTACCGCTGGAAGTCAGCTGCTCAGCCCGCGACTGTCTATTTTGGTGCCGAGCCCACGATAAGCTACAGGCAGGACGGGCGTCTTCGTCGTGGGTGGGGGGGGGGGGTTTGACGTAGGCTCAAAGTGGCTTCAGCGCCACCTACTGCTCCGGAGGGGGAAACCAGCGAGTGTGGAACCACGTGTGTGGGAAGTTTTGTTTACTTTGACATTTCAAAACTAAAAACTCGTTTTAGTTAAAAAAGCTTTTTGGGAATAGCTTAATTTTGTCCATCATGAGATAGCCCGGACTCTGTTTTTAATTTATTCATCTTTTGTTTTATAATGTCTGTATTTTTTCTTTTTCTTTCAACCTGTGACTGAATTATTTGATCAAAATATTAATAAATCCCTATTCATTTGTATTTGTATATACTTTAATAAAATATAATAATATATATATCATTTTATTTTATCATATTATATCATTTCATTTTGATAATATAATATCTTAATATATAATATCATACTATATAATACTATATTTACTATATTATTTCACATATTTTTCCTGTTTTTACACTGTATATATTAGTTTAATTACATTCATATTTTTCTACATATGATATATTCCTTGCACTTAAGTACTGTTGAATATTTTGAGTCTTGCTGCTGTAATATTGCAAATGTCCCACTTGTGGGACTAATACATGATTATATTATAATATATTATATTATAATATATTATATATGTATCTATATATAATTCACAAAAAAAATTCATGTTGACGCTATAACAGTAGGGGGCAGCAGTGCGCCAAACTGTATCTGTTCTGCCGGAAAACCGAAGAAGAAGAATACGTCATGACATCATAATTTTCAGCCCCGCCCAGTCAGCTGTTCGGGACGGACCTAGCCGAGGCAGCTAACAGGAAAACCCATTAAAATACAGATACTTGTACACGATGGATAAGAATCCTACGCGGTACAATGTGCAGCTGTACATCTACGACCTGTCTCGAGGGATGGCCCGCAGCCTCAGCCCCATCATGCTGGGTGAGTCCACAGAGAACAGCCCGGTGAAGTGTGGCCTCAGGCACAAACAAGTGATGATGACAGATACCGGCTGCAGTGAGCACTCCTCTCTGCTGTCAACTTGTCAGGACCACACAGTCATTTTAAACACCTTAGCTTAAAATGTAAAACATGGTTGGATTTCTGTTGACATCTATCTTGTGTAGAGGATCATCTGCTTCTTCTCACTGCTGTCCCTTCTTCTCTCACACAGGAAAACAACTGGATGGGATATGGTATGAACCTCTCCTCTGTTCTTCACTTATGAAACACTGTCATTTGCTGTGTAGCTCAGTCAGATGTGGACCAGCGACCCATTTAGGATTTAACATCCTCCCCTGGGTGAAATCAGCTGCTTGTTGGTGTCAGTGTTTCTGTCCCAGTTTGTTGGTTTTTGCTAAAAAGAAATTGTGTGAAGGTTTCTAAACCTAATTCACAAGACAAATTTGTCATAGGAGATGCATCAAAATGTAATTTACAACCCTTTGTCACAAACATGTCGTTAGACATAAATGAAAGGGTTCAGTGTGTAGGATTTAGTGACATCTAATGATGAAGTTGCATGTTGCAGCTCATCATCTCATCTCACCCTCCCCTTCCAAACATGGAAGAGAACCTGTGGTAGCTTCAGTTATCGTAAAAACTCAAAAGCTGTTTAGTTTGTCCAGTTTGGGCTACTGTTAAAAAAACATGGCGGCCTCCGTAGAGAGGACCCGCTCCTGATGTAAATATAAAGTATTTAAATATGAAGGGCTCATTCTAGGGTAAAGAAAACAATAATTCATACAATTTAGATGAAACACACTCGTGAAAACATCACTAGGATTATTCTTTATTCAATTTCTGCCAATAGATCCCTTTCACCTAAATCTTACACACTGGACCTTTTAAGCATGAACAAAGTCCCAATAGTCCTTCAGGACATATATATATATATATTTTAATATTAAATAAATGCCGCTGCCAATGTTGAGTAATGTGTTTTCTTCCAGGCACACGGCTATAGTGACGTACGGTGATGAGTTCTTCTTCGGCGGGGAGGGGATCTCCAGCTGTTCACCGGTAAGTCGGACTGACTCCTGGTGAAACTTCTCTACTGGCAAAGGGACAGGAGCCGTCTTTGAAACCTGTGTATACTCACTAAGTGTTAGTGTAAGAGAAGTATATAAGGCTCAGATCAATCCAACACCAATGATCAGGTTACGCTCTTCAACAGCTGTCACATATAGTGTGTGTTATATGTTTGTCAGGGTGGGACCATGCTGGGACCTCCAGACACAGTCGTGGAGCTGGGTGAGACCGAAGTGTCCGAGGAAATCTTCATGGAATACCTCTCCTCCCTGGGAGAGAGCACATACAGGTGAAATAACTGTTCTTCATCTCCTCCTCACCTCATTGGGATCATATGCTCTGATCTGACTAATTAACCGTCTTCCATTCCCTCCTGGTTCAGAGGGGACAGGTATCGTCTGTTTGAGCACAACTGCAACACCTTCACCAACGAGGTGGCTCAGTTCCTGACGGGCAGGACCATCCCCTCCTACATCACCGACCTTCCGTCCGAAGTCCTCTCCACGTGAGTGTAGACCTCGGCCCCTCAGCTGACTCACTCTAACGCAGCCCCTCCCCCGACCATCGGACACCACATGATCATGTCTGTTCGCTGATAAGATCCGAGCAAGACAGAGGCTCAGATCCTCAGTAATCACACTTAAAACTATCAGCCAACCACATCATCTGTTTCAAAATGCTGTCTTGCGTCATTTTGTTTCTGGTGTGGCAGCAAAACATCACCTGTATGAATATGTTTGTAGAATCTAATCGACTGTTTCCTTCCTTCTGTCTTTAGACCATTCGGCCAAATACTGCGGCCCATCCTGGACTCGATCCACATCGCACCACCAGGGGGCAACGTCATCAACGGAGGCAGAAACGTCTAACCCGAGAGTTACAGTGTCCGAGGTCACTTCCATTGTAGTCAGTCACTAATACGTCTCAAGCTCTCCTTTCTTTCTGTCCTTCTGTCTTTCTTTCTGTCTTTCTTCTCAGTTTTGGAAGCTATAATTGATAGACAAAACCTCAATTCTTAAAATTATATTATTTCTTCCTTAAAGTCCAGTGGGTCGGTGAATTTGACTCCCTGCCCACTTGATGAAATTTGATGGTGCCTTGGTCAGTTGAAATGTGACGTGTTAATGATCAATTGAAAAGTTTTCATTTCACCAGACCAGCAGAGTCTATTATATCGAGATTTGATAAAACAAGGAAGATTTGATAAGTTGCCTCCTCAAAGAGTTTTTAGAAGTAAATGGCAACAAAGTGTATTTCATCATAGATTTAATACATTAAAATACCTCTTAGCACATTGGTGCATTAATATATAGTATAATATATAATAAACTGTGTTTTTGTTGGTATAGCAACATGTTATTTATTTAATGAAGTTGTTTCGATAAGGATTTCAGTTCCGCACATATCAGGTTTCACACATGGTTCCTCCAGCGAGGATCATCTCCTGCTGACTACAATGGAATGAATCAGATTGTACACTTTAGCATAGGTATGTTTAATATATTCAAATCGATGGAATGCGGGTTAATATATAGATAGAAAATAGAGTTTTAATCTTTAAATGTCATGATCAGATTTTAATTTTGCACTTTTATGTTTTGTTTTACTTTTTTGTTATTTGGTCGCCTGCATTTCTCGTCAGAGATCATTTTGTACCTTTTTTAATATTTGTCTCTGTTTCTCCTGAGTTCAGCTCCGTTCCGGTCGCCTACTTACCGAACCTTCCATTATCATTCCACTTGTCACAGAGTTTGTGAAATGACAAACAGCGTGTGACCGATGCCTCATGAGCTGAGAGGTTTTAAGCTTATATAAGAGATTAGATAACGTGTTTATCTCTATAGCAGGACTGGGATCGGGTCACCATAGATTCACTTATGTCTGTGCATATAAAAGGAAACCCTGTTGATGAAGGTGAGGGCTGTAGAAATAATTTTTGTTCAGTTTTGGAAAATGAAATGAGTTTTCTCGGCCAGACACAAACTAGAGTTTAAGTTATTTTGTTTAAAATCTACTAAAAGTGAACTACCGCGCAGTTACATCACATACGTTGTGCCTCTTGGCCTGTGCCACCACCTCCAGAGGTAGATGCTGATCACTGATACTCTTTTTTTCTTTCATTTTTCTTATTTTAAATACCAATGTTCCAGTTGCCATGTGGATAATTCTAAACAATTGCACATCCACAGATATTTGTAACGAAGCGGTGACCATATGTCGACTGAAGTTCTGCACTGATGACGTATTAACAGCCGATGCTTGAGTCCTTTAACAGCCACCAGAGTGTGTTTGATTCAAAATGCATCTCTGTGCCTTCATTTCCCCATCGCTTGGTTGCAGTCACGCCGTTGTGGGCTGACGTGGTTATAGTTTAGCACAGATGATACATTGTGAAGTTTTTAATTTACTGCATGAAGTAAACCGTCCCTAAATATCTTTTTAAAAAACTCAAATTAGGCGAAGTTAAACCGCTGCATTCTGCCATTAGAAAGAAGAGATATCTGTTTAAGTTGGGTCACGTGCTTATAGTTGATCTGATTTACATGAAACACACTGAACCTCATGAGCCAACAGACAGAGTGAAGGATGGAAGAAGTACAGAAAAAGAAAAACCGCAGAGTGATTAAACCAGCATTAACTTAACTCACCGTGTTCTCCTGCAATAAACAAACCTCACACACACACATGACCTTCCCAGCAGCCGCTGCTCAAAGCTCAACCTCACGTCTTTTAAGTATTTGGATACTTTGAGAGAAATGAAACTGAATCGTGCTTCGAGAGGCCAGAAAGCTCAGGTGAATCCGGGTTCTGTTGTTTTTTGCCTTCAGCTAACCAACTAACTGACATGCTAACCGGACCACTGAAATGTATTACTGCACAAGTCGCCCCTCCCTCAATGTGACGTGTCGTTGCTGGGCTGTGACCTGCAATGTGAAATTCAAAACAGATATATTCATGGATATTATTCCCTATTTGAATAATCTAACTATGGTGGATATGTTAAATGCATATTGTTTGTATGGTTTGTGTAATTGTTTATTTTTTTTTGTAATCTGACCTATACATAAAGCCAGTGACTGCAAATGTTGTGACTCTCTTGTGTGTTTCTTATCATTTTACATGGACTTCACACTTTCAAAATACTGCAAATGTGTGATATATTATGTGAAAATCTCAGACTTTGGTGATTTAAGTGTGAAAAGGGATTAATGTACATAAGGAAAACTCTCATAATGGGAATATTGCAGTTGAAATGATCATGTCACCTGTTCCACCTACTGCACTCACTCACTGCAGTTCTTCCATCATCCACAAGGGGACTGTGTTGCTCTGTCTCTCCAGCTCCAGATGCATCCTCACAACAACAGATAGATTTTATTTAAGAGGTTGTGATTTCAAAACCTAGAGTGAACCGTCTAGAGCATTGAGTCAAATCCAATCAAATATACCATATTGTCCCCATGGGGAAATTTATCTTGTGTTGCAGCAGCTGCAGAATCAATATCAATGCATCACTTTCTATAGATTTCTATCAAGAACCAATAACAGAGACACTACACAGTGAATAATTTACACTCCACTGCAAAGTGTTAATAAAGTTAGGAGCAAAATAACATCCATTGTGTTATTTACATTTTACACTAAGAGCTTTTAAGTGTTAATCAGAATTCACTTTGACTTATTTACTCTTCATGAGCACTAAACCAATTTAACACTGTCTGAAGTTTGAAGATGTTTCTCCCAACAGAGGATTGATTTTTAACCAGTTCCTGCTGCTATTAAACATAATTTACACGTTATTTATGAACAAATTTACTCTTCAATTGAATTACAATTTAGTCATTTACAAGTTTTTACTTCTCCCTTTCAAAATAAAACTTTAAATGTTTGCAGGGGGAAAAAAACAACACCATTATATCCACACCCAGCAATAAATGATGGTGCAACAAGATTTACCTGTGACGGTGTTCAGAGGGAAGTGAACACTCAGCAAAACCAGATCCTCTTGGAGAAAAGCAAAAGGTCATTCATGCACTTCATCTAGTTTAATGCTGACGTACAACCAACCTAATAAGTGATGAAGGTGAACGTAAGACATTAAGTAAAGATATTATGTCCATGGCACAGTTTGGGGTTAGGGTCAACTTCTACTGTGGATAAATAAATTCTACATTTAGTTCACAACAATGATTGGAGTTCATGGTTTTTGCTCAGTTGGGACATTCATCACAAAAACACACCCTGTCATGTCTGAACTCATGTGAATCGTGATGTCAGGAAGGTTCCACAGATATCTCACTGTGCAGACAGATGTGAAGCAGACAGATGTGAAGCAGAACCAGGTCCATGGCCTTTGGATCAGCGCCCCCCCCTCCAAAGAGAGAGCTGATGATGAACTCACTCAGACCCACTCTGTCCTCGCCACCCGTGGGTGAGCAGCTGAATCAGCTCCGTTTGTAGCACGATGGTGAGCGTGCATGTGTCGTTTGACAAACTTTGACCTTCTGTCAAACTTCAAGGTCACCGTCAGCCCGGGCCAGAGTCGTTAGCACGCCAGTACCTCTGTGACAAAAGCCAGTGAGCAACACTGAGCCTCTTGCTGTGGTGACGTATCCTCCCATGACACATAGGGGTGACTTGGCTTCTCCTCCTACAGGCTCTGTTTTAGCTGTAGTGCAAAGTTCCTCTTACTATGAATACTGATATTATAAAAATCTGAAGAAGTTATGAATAAATTAAACCTGATACATTCACTGTTTAGCCAACATAATTATAGGATTACATAACTAAAGTCCGGCTGTCAAAACACATGAAAGTGTCGCTGTTACAATCTGTTAACGACAGATGTTACGATAGTTGCAACATGATATTCTTCAAAACATTGACTTCACAATTTCATAATTTTAAGTGTTTACTCCAGATGTGTTGGCAAACATGTGGCTGTTTACACATCCAGCATAAACAGGGAAACATTAGCATTCACTGTATGTGGATGTGTATATATTAGTACTATGTTATGCAATAAACACACACACACCCACACACACCCACGCACACACACACACAACTACCCTCCGTACACACACACACACACACACACCATCTTTTACTGTGAGCAAACTCATTATAATCCTTGTTTGGATTTGTTTCCTTCTTTATTTATATATTTGCCTATTTCTTTATTTTTTTGTTTGTCCTTGTGTCAGTTTGTCTGATGTCCCCTGACTGTGTCTCCACTTGTTTTGTGTTCGCAACGGGGAATGTCATTAGTTTTGCAAGGTGTTTGGTCATAAATCAAAAACAAAAATGGGACAAATAAAAATGTGTTTGTGTGTTTGAACACCGGTTCAGTCTGGACCAAAGTGGTGGAGCAACAGCACAACGCTGCAAAGTAGTAAACAGTTTGAGTGACACTGAAAATATCGTGAGTGAGTGGTTCAGAAGTTAACCACACAAAATCAAGTGGATTGTGACATTGCAAATGAAAGGAGAAGTGTGTGTGTGTGTGTGTGTGTGTGTGTGTGTGTGTGTGTGTGTGTGTGTGTGTGTGTGTGTGTGTGTGTGTGTGTGTGTGTGTGCCGCTGTGAAGGTGAGAGACAGATGGATGCTTTTAACAGGTAAGTGTTTAAAAGCCGCAGTTTCCTGAGCTCTACTAAAGGTTTTATCGGGGGAAAAAAAGCACATCCCCGAGGTTTGATGTTTCATTTAGCCCTGATATGCATAATTAAGAGATTGCTGTAGCATGTTTGAAGGTTACCCTGCCACTGTGAGCGCGGAATAATGAATGTATGCAGCGCACAGAGGGTGAGTGTCAGGCTCTGAGTTGTGAGTCACTGAAAAAAAAATCTACCGTTTGTTTCCTGCGTCGTGGAAAAAGTCTCATTTCTCTAATCTCATTCGACGGAAACCAAATCGGCCACGAAGACAGTTTCAAGCAGCTAAACCCAAACAAGGATCCAAGGCTGAGCTAGATTTCCTCCGACGCTAAAAACAATTCGTTCAAATAAGTGTTGCTTGCGATCACAGATGCGATCGTGTGTTGTTTTACGACAGTTCTCTCCACATCTGATGAAGTCTCACAGGAGTCGGGCTAAATGTTGTGCGCCACATCAGTAAGTGTGACGATTATTCTTGTCCAGTCATGCTTGCTCGGACATGGTTTCATCTCTGCTGCAAGTGTCACTTTGAATGATCGCCAGTACGTCACAGCAGCCTCTCTAACCCCAACCCCCCCCAAAATAGAGGATATCCGTCTTTGCACCCATTTAACTCTCATCCCTCTTTTCCTTTCCTCCTCTTTCCTCCCTTGTAACACCAATCGCCATATTTATTATCGACCTTCCCATCTCGATCATCTTCATCCTCCCCCATCTTTTCTCCCACTTCATGTCTTCAGGGACGCTCACCCTCGCTTCATGTTTCACCTGTTTCTCCACAGTCTCTCGTCTCCCTTCTCTATCTCCGTTATTTCCTTCCATTTCATCGCTCCTTGCTTATTTGCTCCCTCTCAAGATCCCTAATTACCCAGAGAGTTCTTTGCTTGGCTGCGCCTCCTCCGCTCTTCGGTCCTCCTCTGACTCCCTCTGACCTTGTTCCTTAACCTCTATCATTTTCCATTATCCATTTTGCTTTCGAGCCGTAATGGGCTTAGACTTCGCAGCCATTACAAACAATTCCCTTGAGTTTTTCTTCAGGATAACTTTATAAAGGCACTCATGCGAATCCAAAGCACATAAACGACCAGAGTCCCTGAATGTCACAGTGCTTTTGTCTCATGGTTTTGTTTTTTTGCTCAAATGCACAGAAACACACCCACAGTCAGAATACTCATGTTCCAGTTGTTCATGAGTCGCTGCCGCTCAGTTTTTAATCTCGTGCACCAACATGTTTCACTCTGGTGTTAACTTGAGTATTGAATTCAAAAAACGTTGTCAGCGTTTGACACAAAGCGAGAGAATGAAGGTGTGACACTCTCGCCTTCACTTTGTCCTGATCTGACGCTCCTCCACCTCTCCACCCCACCTCGTTTACCCCCCCGCCACCCCTGTAACTTGTCAGCCAACACCACAGGCAACCAGCTGGGGAACGGCCAACCAGCTGGCCAGGTCGCCGTTTGGGAATCGGTTGGGTCAGCAGCTGCTGTGTGCTCCTTGTCTACGTCCAGCCAAGGCCAGGATAACTGCCACGTCCTTGCATAAATACATAGATGTGTAAGTATACGTGAACTGTCCCCGAGACCTTTTGCCGCATCACTCGCCATTTGCAGCTGTTTCCCTGAATGTCCTTGGGTCGTCCCATCTGGACATTGTGGATGTGTGTGTGTGCACATGATGCCTGTTCTGTACTATTCAGAACTTTAAGTAACATTCACTTGAAAGGATAGTTTTGCATTTTGGTAAATTTGCTTCTTTAATATCTTGCTGAGAGTGAATCCCTGAGTTTCTTATTGAAAACTGTCAAAAAATCTTCATTGATGATCTCGTTCAGACGATGATTTAGATGCTTGACCTGTTGCACGACTGTGTGACAGTTATCTAACATCACCTGTAGTTCTCAGAAGAAACCAATTCAGGAGGAGTGAGTAAATTCTGGGACTAATGTTGCACGTCGTTAGTGTTGATCATTTAACAACAGAGCATTTCCCAAATGTCAAACTTCCTTTAAGAGATACGGTAACAATTTCAGATTTTTGTCTCTCTCTCTCTCTTTTATTTTGAAAATATCCTGTGAGGTCAAATAATACGAAACCGAAGCACGCATGCAATCCCTGTGCAGGAAATTGCCCTTGTGTATTTATCTTTCTGGTACCTACCACCACACACACACACGCACACACACACACACACACACACACACACACACACACACACACACACACACACGCACACACACGCACACACAAACACACACAGATAAATTGATAGTTGTATCCACAGCTGAATCAGGGCTGCAAACCCATTTTGTCCATCATTAGGAGAAGTGTGTAGTCGCAGGACTGTGGTGGCTGATCAGGTCACTGTGGATTCTGCCGGAGGCGAAGAGGGAGGGTGGAAGACAGAGAGAGAGAGAGAGAGAGAGAGAGAGAGAGAGAGAGAGAGAGAGAGAGAGAGAGAGGGGGAGAGTGAAAAGAGCAGGCTCCTCCAGAGAGAGTGAAAACTAAAGACAGCTTAAATGGGTATTAATAGACAAATTACACATATTATCAGCATCAGCACATTTTTCGACTCCTCGACATCATATCCAGACAGTTTCTGATGTTGGCGAAGTAGCAGCTGATTTCAAACTGTGATATAGCTTTTTTATAATTAGAACAAGCCTGGAAGCTTTAAATTCCTCAGTAGCAACAATCCCCAGTTTAGCATTTCACACACTTTCCACTTGATGGCAACATTTCAGAGCAGTGTTACCTACACAGGACAGATATTCTGGCACCGGAGCTGTCGAGGTAATTGAGGCTGAACACGTGTTGTGTTTGAAAGGAACAATATGTTCCAGACCTAATTTGTCTTCTTTTGGGGTATTTATCTATACAAAGCACACTGAAATTATTTAAATGCAGGGGAATGAAAACCAAAACACTCTCGGACGGCTTAAGCAAAGTATATAGTTTAAAAATCTCAGGGAATTTAGGAAGTTTTGGAGTTTTGCTTTTAGTCTTAAATATAAAATCACTCTATGTCCTTCAAGTATTACTGAAAAGACTGTGTCTCTTTACCATCGACTCTTATAAATCATCTCGATCTCCACTTGGTGGCTGGCTGTAGAATAGGTGTCCTCCTCCATGTTAGTGGATGGGACATGATTTCTATGCTAAATAATAATACAAATTGAAATAAAAACGTGTTTACAGTGACAAGGCCGTGTAAGTAGAGCAGCTGGTAGACGACCAGATCTCCGTCAGGAAGGAGATAGAGCAACAGAGGAGGAGAGAGTGGACAGATTCTGGGTTAGAAGGATGAGAGGTTCAGCCAGCTGGCATCCTCACCGATCCTCTGCATCCAGCACTGCTACGTCCCCTCAGAGGAAACCTTCACAATGGTTAGAAAACATCACTGCGAACAGACGAGTGCCGACGATGGAACCATATTTTTTCCTCTTTTGTTCTGTGGGATCAACGAGAGAAACACTGGCTCCGCCGCCGCCGCCGCCGCCAAGTCTGTCAACTGTAATTTACATCGATTTGCTAAATGGCACCAGTGTAAAAACTGTAAAACCCACTTTTAGATCCGTTTTATGAATAAAGTCTGTTTTTTATTCCTCCTCCCTTTTGTTTTCTTGTCCTCCTATTAGAGTCATTTGTCTCACAGAACACAGTAATGTATTATATCACAGCAGATGATTATAACAGAGCTGAGTGGATGAGAACAGCAGCACCTCGACTATCAATTACACCTTTCTTTCAAATCTTCTCTATCACATCTGCCAGACAGAATGCGGAGACACATTTATGTGAACCTACGCTCTGCAACTTCAGATAATATAAAATAAGTGCCCTTGTCATCGTGAACTGAAAAAAAGTGGAAAAGCAGCAAATAAACATTTCACACCGAGGCTTTTTCATTCTTACTCCCCCGAAGGTGTTTTATGCTGCTGCCGCGGTAAGGATAAATATTTATGTCAAACCAAACTGTCAAAGAAACAAACCTCCAGTTTTTATACAGATGATTCAAACGTTAGTGCATACTGGTGTGTGTGTGTGTGTGTGTGTGTGTGTGTGTGTGTGTGTGTGTGTGTGTGTGTGTGTGTGTGTGTGTGTGTGTGTGTGTGTGTGTGTGTATAATGTCACTGTGGTGTGTGAATAGGGGCAGTGTCAGTTATGAAAATAAAATATATTTACTATGATTCCCCAAATCATTTCACTTCCCCAAAAGTGAAGCAGAAGCATCTCCATCGCCCCCTGGTGGCTGGCTGCAGAATAGGTCACCAGTGGATGGGACATGGAGCCATCTAAAAGAGTCAAAGTACACATCAGATACATTTCTCAAACATGGTAATTTGAATAGTGGCTCGGAAGTGGAACTCCAATCTGAGCAGGTCTAACATAAATTAAGTGTGGACATCATTTTGACCTTTAATCTTCCAAAAATGCATCACACTTTATAAGCTAATGGTGAAGTTTGTGTGTAAAATCAAAGTAAAGTTATCACATAAATGCAATGGAGGAAAAAGTACAATAATTCCTTTTGAAATGTAGTGAAGAAGTATAAAGTACTATCAAGGAATAGTTCAATGTTTTGACAGATCTCGCACATTCGAGTGTTCTTCTCATTTAACTCTCTACAAACTGACGCCACTGACGTCCTCGCTCCTCAAACTCAAAACCCGTTCACAGAGGATTATTCTGAATTGAGATAAAGGCACTAGCATCAAGACCAGCTGAGACAAGGGCTATCACACTCTCTGTCACACACACACACACACGTTCATTTACAGGTGGGAGGTCGGGTATAGGTCCAAAGGTAAAAGATTTACATAGACAGTTGGGCCACTGGAGCGCTTTGGAGCCAGTCCATCATGGAGATGAGGTCACGACATGCAACAGCACCCAGACTGACACGGTGTCAGCAGGTCAGGGGAGAACTGTGAACCCCGTTCAACCTCAGGCCGACATGAGACGCTGTTTAAAAGTGCATTAATTGACAACTGAGACGAGCTGTGTGTTTTTAAACCTGTGAGCTGTCAGGTTGGAAAGGTTAAAGACTCTGTGGAACCAAAACCTGGATCGGTGCCTTCAAAAGACAGAGGAGCGAAGAGAAATTACGAGGAAGGACAACGACAGATGACTTCCACAAAAACTGCGGTTAAGTGGAAGTGGAGGTGGAGGAGCACAAAGAAAAAGAAAGTTCTAAAAAGTTATTAGCAGTCAGAGAGTGGCAGATGTGATAAAGCGAACCCAGATGTCCCGAGATGCTACAGAGGAAAAAAGGGCATAAATGGAGAGAAGTTCTGGCAGTTGGCAGAAAAGGAAGCATAGGAAAGAGCTAAAAAGACAAATTGTCTTGTTAAACAACTTTTGAGAACATCTGTCCCCTTTGGATAGTCCTCACTCTTTGTGTGCTGAAATCAATTTAGTTTAAGCTGAGGACATTTTTCCCTCCGAAAGGATTAGGTTAAATAACTTGAATCTTGACTGTTACTAGAAATATTTGATTCCTCTCGCCGCGGCAAACCACCCGCTTATTTATCCACAGAAAATCTTTTGAAGCAGCCGAAGACTTTCAGCAATCCTGAATGAGTGAAGATCTCACAGCCACTCGGACTCACTTCTCTGATCTTTTTGCTGACCCATGAAGAATACACTTTGCAAGATAAGAACTCTTTTCAACACACAATATGGAAAACTTATAATGCAACCAAAACATGTTTATATTGCACAGTGGCTGCTTGGCCGAGGGAAAACTGTGGTGTACTGTCGCAGGATGAGTAAAAATAGAAGCTGGAAAGTTTGGATATGTTTTCTCAGATGTGAGCGAGCCCTGATCCGTGTGGCCGAATTTACTGATGAGCTGGAAGAAGTGGCCCTGAGCAAAGTTTGTGAAAGATGGCGAAGGCACACTGAGGAACCCGAGAGCTGGGTCCAACCAACGAGAGGAGGGGGACACAAACAGAATTAGATAGAGGCACACAAAGAAACACACCCATGGGCAAGAATACAAACACAGCCAGACTCAAATCTTTAGACTCAATATTCTACTGTAAGTATCTCCGTCCAGCTACTGCAACAGTTTTGTGTGTGTTTTTCATTGTTCTTTGTTATTTTATTCCTTAGTCGACAATCTTCATACATTTTTGTTCAGCGGTACATTTCATTTACCCAATTTTGTTCAGTTCCCCCAAACTTTCTCTCTGCCGCAGCGTTCCGCCGGTCGTTGCTCGGAGGCGTTTTCCCTCCCAACTGAAATCATGAAAGATTGATCTTATCACAGGGAGACAGGGGCTGGAGAAATAAAAAACAGAGAAAATCGGATAGCAGGGAGGATACAAGACACCGAGCTGCAGGATCCCTGACTTTCTCTTCTGCTGCTGTCAAGTGTTGTAGTTTTAACTGCACAACACGGCCGTCACATCCTCCTACGAGCTGACCCTGAAACAACAGATACTCACACAGACAATAAGGGAACACAGGCAGGATGTTCTGCATTCACACGTCACAGTCAGGATTTGTTTTAGCCTATAAGACTATTCTGGTTATGTGTTTGAATGCTTTGGCATCACGGCTTCATTCAGCGATCTCAAAGACAGACTGGATTGATTTAACCGGAAGTGACTGGGATCGAATCGCTCACTGCGGCGCAGAGAGGCAGGCGCACCAACTGCAAAGCTGTAATGGATTAATTCTGCAGCTCTCAGGTGTCACATGTATTACCAGGCGATGTGGCTGATTAAAAGGTGCGAGGGGAATCAGGACAGTGACGCTTTGTGAGTGGAAATGCAAATCTAACCTGACGTACCGTTAAATAGGAAGACGCGTCGAGTGGGAAATGTGGGAGAAGTGTAGAAGTTGGTTCATTATGGACGTGTGTGCCCACAGCAATTAAACAATTATCTGGTGTTAGGAAACTTTCCCCATTCAGAGCCTGTCAGGCTTTCTGGTCTCTCACGGCAGTTTACATTGATTTTACAATAGATTTTTAGATCTATCAACAATCAGTCCAAGATTGTAGAATAATGTGAATGTTATGGAGCTTCTTCTATCTTCTATCAAAGGAGATAAATATTCTGCTCATATCCAAATTTGGGTAAAAGGTTTTCATGCTCGTATATTCAGAAAACTCCTTTGCTGCAGCTCCTCTTTTCAGCCTCTGTCTGAAACACTTGGTTTTAGCTCCTGTCTCTTTAAGGTCCCCCCCCCTTCCTTATAGAGCCCAGCCTGCTCTGATTGGCCAGCTGATCTGCTCTGTTGTGATTGGTCAACTGCTTCCAAAAATTTGAGTTTTTGATCATCTGAACACTTTCATGGAAAATTACCTCTTAGATTTTAATGGTTTGGGCCGTACAAAAGAAAATGGGACTCACTCTCCACTTTACCTATATCGCACAACTCACGATGTTTGTTTTCCTCTTTTTGGCTTTAAAAATATATCTTTTTCCAATAACGTTGCTCAAAACTTGACACAAATAGAAAGAACAGCATCACATTTTTTATATGATTATCTCTTTGACGTAATGCAGCAGCTCGACCCTGTGGGAGAAGAGAAATGGAGAAAAGGGAACAAAAGCCTGAGATGAAGCTGATAAATGATAATTGGGTGGAATAAGTGCGGCTCCCGCTATGGTGAGCGATGGTGGTGGTGCAGTGGAGGATCAGCAGAGACAGTAAGAGAGTCGTGATGGAGAGTGACAGGATCATCATCACACAGCCATTGCTCCCCGATGATTCATATTGTGCTGGATATTGTATTAATAGCTCTGTATAGGAGAGCGTTGGGTATTTGTTCCAATCTAATAAAAGTGGGGAGACGATTAAGGCTTCACAGAGACATCAGGTTCACCAGGACTCTGTATGTGGGTTTGGTGAGTCCTGACTTGCATATGATAGAATCCTGAATTTCAGCAGATGGCTTTTAATGCCAACATCAAAATTTATACGAGTCGGTTTGAGCTAAAGTTTCTAGTTGTTCTGTTTGTGTGAAGATGAATCAAGATTATTGCGAAGCTGTTGAGGTGCGCCTGCCGGTGAGCAGTGGATCTATTATCTACTTTTTCACCACAGTGACTTTGGGGTAAGATTTTCTTTCTCCCCAAGGAAACTGTAGCCCCCTTCTCCACTAATCAAACAAACCACTAACATCTGGCTTTTGTCTGCGATGAGAATGGATTTACATACACAGAGTCTTTATTTTAGCAGTTCAGACGCTGACACTGCACTTTTTGCGGTGCAAATTATGACACGCATTTAAACTTCTGGGCGTTGGTGCATAAATAGCCACTCTGTCATCTCTTGCACAAATTACATCCGTCACTGTAAAATCGTTAAGTCGCCATTGAGTTTGAAAGAGAGAAATATAAAAGTGTCTTCATGGTTTTTTCTTCTGTTATGTGTCTTGTTTCCTGCTTCTGAAGTGTTGGTTTCTAACTTGTTGGTTTACGGCACATTTGTTACGTCGAACGTGACTCAACGGGAAAGAAAATTAAGGAAAATGCAGAGTCCTCTACTGGTAATGGAGAAAGATATCATTCCCCTTTTTTAGCACGTTTAGAAAACCTGCATATACCTGCTAATATTGGTCTAACAGAGGAAGATGATGAATACAAAATTCTCTAACAACAGCCATTTACTTGCTTTATTTGACCCCAAAATGATCTTTAAAACATTTGGCACAAACGTTGGCTCCTCCTGCTGCGTTGCATGTGAAAAGCAAAGTCCGGGGGAAAAGTCAAGACTCTGTCGGGCCAACGTTTTCCGGAGTTGATCTCAGAAATACGGCTCCGGTCAGTGTGTTTCCTTAAGCGTGTCACATAACTCCCAGCTAATCAGCGGGCATCAGCAGGCAGCAGCACATTATGACTGTGTGGTATACGACAGTGCTGCACTCAGCAGAGTTTCAGCGGAGAGATAAAAGTTAACGTACAGGGAGAAGCGTCGTCCCAGCGGACGCTCGCTGATTGATAGTGGGTGAAGTCCAGGTCAGGTCGGAGTGACTGACTACCAGACTGACTGAGTGGCCCCCGCTCCACCATGACTGACTGGTTTACTGACTGGGAGTTTACTTCCAAAGACTTCATTTGAGAGAGAACACACACAACACACTGTACAATCAAGTGTCAGCCACACACAACCCTGCCCACGCTGTGATGAGATCATTACACACACATGCACACGAGGATCAAGCCAGAGTAATTATGGATGTGTCCAATCACCATGAATTCCCTTAAGTTTAATTAATTTTGTGCAGTAGGTCCTGGCTCTACCCATCCATCAGTTTTATGTGCTGTCCGCCGCCCACCTCTCCATCTCCCATCATTCCCCCTTTAAAGCAGATGTATTGATTGGGGCTTGTCTGCGTTTTATGAAGTCGTCCGGGGCGCTTGTCTCTATTTTCCCCTCTCTTGTATATCCCCGTTGTTCTGGAGCTGAAGACGGGAGAAAGATCACTCGTCACCGTGGTTAATAAAAACTGAGGTCCCTTGATATACGTTTTTGACCGAAAGCAAGAAAAGAAATTAAACATTTAAGAACAAGATGAATCCTGAAAAAAATCAGTTTTGTAAACGTCAGACAAAGATAAATGAGGTGAAGATTAGAGGATGTATGAACTGTATGGGGATATTTTTTAATTTCCTCTGTTATGTTGCCCCTGACAAACGAGGCGTGGCGTGCTGTTGAAGAGGGAAAGACCAGAGAATTAACGGCAAAAACAGGTAGATTTCCCGCCAGATTAGAGGGGGAGGGATGGAGAGAGGGATTCAGATGGATAGATGGAGAAAGTGAGTGTTCCCTCTCAGGAGACTTGCAGTTTAATTGAGTTTATGAAGCAGTGGACGGAGCGGAGTGATGGAGGACATCCATCTAATAGCACCGTGATCTCTGTGGAACTCTTCCTTCTCGCTCTCCATCGTTCACCTGATCTTTTCCATCCCCTCGTTCTTCCTCTATTCATCTCACTTACTGTCTTTGCCTCTTTCTTCCCTCTTGTCTGCTCATTTCTTTACTTTCTCCTCTCACACAAACGCTACTCACTCTCATTTAAACTGCTAATTATCCCTCAGTATAATAACAAAATTACACAAATGTTGTACATTTCACTAACGGTTAACTTTGGTATCTGTTCTAACACAGAGGTGAACATGTACCTCTCTCTCTGTTTAGCTGTATTTATTCTCGTGCTGTGTAATTATACTGGAATAAGCAATAAGACTCTCGCTCTAATTTCCAACAGGTGGGAATTTAACAGCTCAGTCGCTTGTGTTTATTCACGCCAGACATCCAGCGCACTAACGGTACAGATGTTGCAATCAAAACACCAGCCGTGTGTGTGTGTGTGTGTGTGTGTGGTGTGTGTGTGTGTGTGTGTGCGTGCGTGCGTGCGTGCGTGCGTGCGTGCGTGCGTGCGTGCGTGCGTGCGTGCGTGCGTGCGTGCGTGCGTGCGTGCGTGTGCGTGTGTGTGTGTATCCAGCTCGGCCTCAGACTGAACCCTGTTATTTCCCCTTTTCAGTGCCTCGTTCTGATAATAGTGTTCTTTGTTGAGCTTATTTCGTTAGTTGGGATTTCCAGTGCTCATCATTGAACGTCAATATCGACACTGTGACACTATTAATTCTGCCTCGTTACCCAGCTATGATAATAATCTGATGAACTTGGTGAACGGACACGGGAAAGAACCATGTTACCTCATATTTAAGCACCGTTGGCTTCGCAGTTACAACCTCATGCACCAGCACACGTGCACTTATGTTTTGTCCGCCTGTCACACTCCTGATCGTGTTGACGGCCGACCAGACTGATGGAGCTGTCGGCAGATTGTGTGTGTGTGTGTGTGTGTGTGTGTGCGTTTGTATGAAAGAGAATTTACTGATTGAAGATGCAAGAAAGAGGGAGAGGGATTTCTGTGGGATGCAGAGTTATGAGAAAGCGGGAGAATGAAATGCTAATGGCTGCATATTATTGCATGAATAAAAGAGCACGGGGTGAATGTGTGTGTATGTGTGTGTGTGTGTGTGTGTGTGTGTGTGTGTGTGTGTGTGTGTGTGTGTGTGTGTGTGTGTGTGTGTGAAAAGGCTGAAACACCTGTGTGTGCACCACTGTCTTTCATTGAGCACATATTCAGAGTCACGCTGTTACGCCTGTGATTATAATTCCCCACCTTACACACATCTTATTACCTTGATACCTCTTATTAACTCTCGTTCAAGCGTTCCAGTTCTGTCAAGCTTCTCTTGAGCAGCTTATTAACCAACTAGAACATGTTTTCAGATTCATATTCAAACTTTAGGAGAATCAAATCCTTAGGAAATGGACAAAACAAGAGTCAAAGGAAGGAAAACATTCCTTATTTTGGATGAATGACTGTTTTGCTCATGGATATAGGTTCTTATGTTTAAAGGGAGCAAAGTGGGTCTAAGGATGTGCATTAGAGCAGCTCAGTGGAAATCAAACAAGTCAAATCCACATGCTTTTCACTCTCCGTGTCACTTAGCCCCTCGAACCACTCGGCTCATCGCCTCCTCCGCTCTCCATGGCCCCCGTTTCCAGCTGTGAACTCCCCAGTCCACCGCAGCATTAGCCGGATTAACCTCCACGCTCCCGCTGCTCGCTCTGGTCGTCTGTCTCTCTCCTGCAGCAACACACACGTAAAGCCGTCCTTTGTCTTCTTCCTGCCTCTTGTGCCTGTTCTCTTAGTTCTGCGGCAAACGTGCACATCTCCCTTCCCCCGCACAGCAGGAAATGTCATCTCTCTTTTTCTTTTTAGTTTTCCTTTGTCCCCTCCCTTTCTTCTCCTGGTATTATCTGGCACAGTCTCAGTCTCTGTTTGACAGTAGCTCATCAGAGAGGGAATTCTTCTTCCGCTGCCGCCTCCTCCTCCTCCTCCTCCTCCTCGTCTGGCTTTTTAGTGTCTTTTATTTCTTCCTTTCATTCATTTGACTCTCTGTCCTGTCATTATCAGGCCCAGGGAGATGCTTTGTGTGGCAGCTCCGGCCTTATCTGCTCCTGTCAGGTGCAGGTTGAAATCCATTCATAGGTAGGACGCACGGAGGTGGGCTGGTGAAATGCCAGAGCTGCCTCCACATTGCAAGGGGAGGAATAATTGTACACCACCGAGAGAGTCTTGATTTCCTCTGGTTTGTCTTCATCTGACCCTCAAGCTGCCTCTCGACCAGGAGAAAATCGATTGTCTCTGTTATGAATGTTTTATGTATTCATAATCTAACATTAACGTTATGACTACTGTCTGTGGTGAAGATGTTTGGCTTCTTTTTCCCCCGTCATGGTGAAAGCCGGCCTGTGTTTCCACTGAGTGCTGCATGCAAACAGGTCTGTGCCAAGAGGACATGCTGATTGGTGGACCACCTTGCAGCTGATTGTCCTGCTGCTACCGACAAGAGGACAGAAAGCGGCACAGTTGAGCTGCAAGGGGACACACGTCCTCCTCCTCTCCCAACCTGACACATCATCCTTTGTCCTTTTCTCTGATAAGTACAGAATTGCTCTGTAGCTACTTGGGTCTTGGGAGAGAACGGGACATAACTGCAGTGTCTATTCCTACAAACCCAAAACTCCACAATCCTCTAAAGGCTATTCTATAATCCTTTTGAGAGGTTTCCTACTGGCACACAAAGGGTCTTAATTCATATTTCGGCCACTTAGGTTCTGCAAACAATATGCACGACATTAACATAAAGCTAACATTAGCGGCGTTCCTTTTCCTTTTGTGTTCCTGGCCACCAGGCGAATGCAAATCCAACAGTCACCCTCTTAGTGCTGTTTTGGTTTTCAACAAAATGCTGGCTCACTGTCACGACTCACTGAACCGTGATTAATGTTGTTAGAACCCCCGTGTGCTTCTCCTACTCATGACAAGTCAGCATGTCTGTTAATAAGACACAGAATCCGACTGTTAAGTGCAAGAAATCCAAAGATGAACACTTTCCTCTCAATACTGTAAGTGAGAGTATTAGCGGGACGGCTGCAAAAGTAATGGTAATGCAATATTCCAGTATCCCCTGACCTGAATAAGAAGAAGTTATACACTGGTGCTGCGCCCCCAGGATGTAAGAGAGGGAGAGAGGGAGAGAGAGAGAGAGAGAGAGATAGAGAGAGAGAGAGAGAGAGAGAGAGTGGACATGGTTTGTGGCATTTGGCTTTTTACTCTCTGTGATGGATTTGGTCCAAACCCTTGAGACACACAAATGAACTGTGACATCAATGACAGCTGGAGATGATGCCCACCACTGCTCGAGCTGTGCACTTACACACACACACACACACACACACACACACACACACACACACACACACACACACACACACACACACACACTAGTACTCTGTTAAAAATAAATTTGGATGGTGGACGGAGCCTTTTCTTTTTCAAACATTCCCATTGCAGAGATGATTTGTGAAGTCGTGTGGAAGCAAGAAGGAGAGAAACAGACAAATAAAGTATAGAACTAGTATATGTGTTTTTTAATGTGCTAATTTTCTTAGACATAATAAATGCCATTTGTTTTATATCATGGACCAGGCTTTTCCAAATAGACCTCATGTGTGGGGGCTATGTTTGAGGTTTATCCTTTCTTTATTCTTAAGGTTTTGTAAGAGCCCTCAGAAATAAAAAATGCGGGAAGGGTGCAAATTGGTCTTTTAAGCCTCTGGGAGCAGCGACATGAAAGAGGATCATCATGAAATTTGCCGTGTTAAAAAACATAAAAAGTGTATTTCCACTCGGCCTCTGTGTGCGGCTGCCTGTGCCTCCGGTGACATGCAGCCTGTTCTACCTCCCGGCTCTGGAGCTGACATTGTTTGCCCCCGTGCAGAATAAACATGACACTGTTTTCTATAGTGTTCTGCAGCGATGTGTCCTCATGTGTAAACATCTGTGCTCATTTACACTCAACATCTTTAACACACTGCCTACACATTAGCTATGCCTATTTTGCTCTATTTCTCTCGGCTGTGTGCATGAAGGACGGCATTAGCAAGTCCAATGTTTGCGTGTAAACACGGTCGATACAAATGCTATTAGAGGTCAAACCATTTTCATGCTCCCCTCGTCCTCTCTGCTCTCTCCTCCTCTCGCTCGTATACTGTAACATTTCTGCAGGCCAGAAACAATTACCGCTCCACTTTACACTGCGTCTTTATTGCGGGATAAACGGGCAATAATATTATCAGCATCAAAACCAATTTACTGTCAAAACGCAAGCTGCAGTTTGAGAATCAAATGAGTCGGACGATCCTTAACTGGATTTGTTTATTGATCCACGTGTGAAGATGCTGCTGCCAGACAATTAGGGACAGTTTATCGGTTAAACGTGTCGGGCAGACTTGATTATGATTTCGCCTCATGATAAACGATGGATTGATAATGACCCCTGCATGTGTGTATCATCTCTCTGTCACTGAACTGCATTTTCACTGTTATTAATGCGTTAACATTGAGCTTCATCCACTAAAAGACGAGCGTGTGTGTGTGTGTTGCTCTCTGGACAGGCTGCAGATGAAGGACGCATGCTCTCGGATGACATCACGCACTTGAGGGCTCTAGAACACACACTGCCAGCTCGCTCCTGACCCCACGGGAATCACATGCAGTCAAATCCCACATGATGTCAGAGCAAGACGCCTCCGTGGGAGACCCAGACTTCAGGCTGTGCATGACAAAGAGATGAGGTGGGAGAAAAACAAGACAAGAAAAGACTCCTCGACACGATCTGTCGTCGGGGAGATAAGGATTTCTTTGGTCGACTTTCTGTAGTTTCCGTTTTGATTAGTCAACCTGAGAGCTTGTTTTATCAGGACTCGCACAGAGAGTTAAATGAAATGGCTGCTTCATGTAAGAGAAGCCAGTTTCCTTGCCATCACTGCCACGAGGGTTGTTGTCACAGCCACTTCAATAAGGATTTATTTTGGGGGGGCTGGGGGTTGTCTCTTGGATTATCATGCACTTGTTTAAATCATCAGTCTGCGGCAGACGTTGCTTTTAAGTTTTCATGTGTGGTAATTTGCCCTGGTCATGAACCCTCGTTCCTCCACTTCTCCTTTTAGTTCTGTACTTCTTTGTATTTCCCAGGATGCTTTCTGACAAGCGTCAACAAGCCTGAATTCAGGTCGGGCTGCTGTACGTCTGCTCTACATCACTAAAATAGTGCGACCAGACATGACACCACAATGATGGTTCGACTTGATGGCGCATCTGTGCTCTGCAGTTTAAACACTGATATAATATCAGCTTTAACGTGTTTGAACTCTGATTCAAACACGTTAAAGTTGATTTCACTTTAGTTTGTCATTTTCATATGATACACAGATAATACCTGACATATACGACATGACAACGGCCCAGGAGTGAGGCCAAAGTATCTTGATCAAAACCTGGTACAGCTGGCTGCATAGGTCATGAATCCCACCTCCTCCTGGTTAATGGATGGGACATGGACCAAACTAAAAAGTCAAAGTAGAATGGAGATGTGAGATGTCAGGAAATGAGCAAAAACCAAGTTGCTGGACAGAAAGTTGGGTTTCACAAGAAGTATCTAGGAAACAGGGCAGCACATAACCCAATATATAAGCACAACTTGTTATCTGGACACATAATGTAAAAGTTTAACAAACAAATTGTGAGCTGATTTAGTTTCCTTTGGACTGAGCTAGGCTAGCTGTTCCCCCTACTTCCAGTCTTGAAGCTAAGCTAAGTGGCTGCATCTTCATATATCTCGTACAAACATTAGAGTGGCATCAGTAAAAGATTCCTTCACATGTTGCCTCTGCTGAACAGAAACAGTCAGAACACACAACCAGCAGCTGTATTTCTTGAAAGATTTATTCAAACAGGACACATGGGCCAACGTTGTATGAGTGCCTATAGACGTTTCAGCCAGTTATTCAGTCAAAACTTTATTTAAATAGCATTTTCGTACGCATGAAAATTCAGTTCGTCTCGAAAAAAAAACAACAACTCGTCTCGAGTTACAGAGTGACGTCAGATTGCCCAGTCTGCTTTTATATCTATAAAAAGCCCTTATATAAGCTGAGTAGTCAACAAATTTCACAGCAGACAAGTGGTACAGCATACATATATACACAAGTAGTACATAGCAATCCAAAGCAGCCTATTGCTGCCTGTTACAAATTATCATGAAACAACGCATGATTTATTTTTTTTGTGTTATTTTTTCCATTTTTTTGCAGATGCAAAAGCTGTACAAGAAATCACTGAATCTTCCTTCGGTCTTTCAGCAAACGTGTTGGCAAAGCACTTGGATACAATGCAATATCTTTTTAACATTAAATACATGTATGCATGTATACCATACGATGTAACTGAAACGATCACAAGCTTCAAATGTATGACATCCTCTGGTGGGGAGGGAGGGTGAGTCAGGGGGAGGAAGGAAGGAGGGGAGGCTGGAGTCAAAAATCTGGAAGCACTTTAAAACGTTCCATCGGTCAAATGAACTTTTTTTTGTTTTTGTTTTTGACAGGAGATCAATCCTTTTAAAAAAAGAAAAAAGAAAACACAGTACAAAAAAAACAAACCGACAGGAAACAAAGAAACTGAACCGTACACAATAATCTATATATTGCTAAGGATCATGGAGCCCAAGTATGTCTACCAGGTTGCATTCAGATAACCTGCGGTAGAATACTTGCATCGTTTCTTTAATATAGGAGGAAGTTTTACAAACAACAGTCAGTTAGCTCGGAGAAGAGCCAGCGACGCCATAGTCTGTTGACAATCAGGAGAGATTGAGTAGACGCACTCTAAGCTGACGATCCAAAACCGCCTCAGCAGTCTGACCGTTTTGGGCCACGTCAGTTAGGTGTACTCAGTTTCTCCTGATTCAAGGCTTTTGGTCCCGTTTCATAACCACAAAATCTGTGGACATTGTATGGAAGATATAATTAGTATTACACCTCTGTGGCTCCTTGTTTCCTGTGTGTGTGTGTGTGTGTGTGTGTGTGCAAGTGTGTTTTGTGCATGTGTTCAAGTATGTACATCATCCATGACAGAGGCAAAACTGTGGCTCATCAGAGGCTTTTTTCTCTCAGTCTGATTTACTCGGCTTCACCCGCTGGGTTATTCCAGGCTTCACTTTGCCTGGAGGGAGTCAGAGGAGTCCATCCAGCATCGAAGGGCAAAAACACATCCTGGGTCCAGGATGGCCGACGGCGGGGAAATCACCAAGCGAAGGTGTCACTGTTTCCCAGCACATCAGCATGATCTCTGTGCACGATCGTGGCACCTCTGATGCAGATCCACCAGAGAAGGATCAGCGACTCATTGTGCATGTTTCAACTCCGCCGGCCAGTCGAGAGCGGCGTCGACAAACTGAAGAGTTGGTAAAAAGTCTTTATCTGTGCTGGTCCTCGGACTCGGTTCATCCTGAAGACTCCGATCGCTGACTGTAAATCCTGGTTCCAGTGCTGCCACTGTGTGTAACAACCCAGTTCTGCTGTTTGTTACCAGTAGCTTTACGTCCCCACAGGTCAGCGTGTGTTCGAGGAGTCGGAGCGGCTCCCACTTCAAGACCCAAACACAACAATAACTTTGAACTGTGCAAATCATAGTAAAGACCAACTTTCCCCTTTCAGCTAAAGTCTCTTTAGGGAAGAGTTAGAGATCATCAGAGAGATAGAACCAAGAATTAATGTTTCTTTTATTTATTTTTTTACGACGACGACCCAGAGAAATCTGAATGAAAAACAACCACTGCCATATCTGCTGTGTCCATGCAACACCGTTCCTCTTTTCGGCCTCATCTCCTTCATCTAAAGCCCTCTGCAGTTACCTCTTGTACTCAGCGTTCTCCTTGGTTCTAACACCCGCACCCTCATTAGCACCCCCACTCCTGAACTCAGAGACAGAGACGTACGGATAGTGTGAGGACGGTTGGGCGCTTATTGCTTTACTGACGCATATTGCTTGTTTACTCGCTGTCATTCCTCGTTTGCTCTCAACCTCTAATGCATTTCGAGTGATTAAGGACGGACCCCAGAGAATATTTTGGTCGGGCTTTTAGAGGCCAGGAAGCTTTTCATGTGAAGTGACCCACTGAGCAGGGAGCCACCTCACGGGGATTAGAGGCAAAGCGACAGTGCAACCTCCTGCAACACTGTACATTACATATTCCGCGCAGCGCTGGCGAGAGCGTAAGCGCAGATGCGTTTGATGCATATTCACACCATGCATATCCCATTGATGCTTTTGTATTCATGATCCCCATTCTCCGCTGATCCCTTATTACAAAGGCGTGCCAGCAGCTCCATGCACCAATCCAACAGCTTGCTTAACAGGGTTTTCACATCTTGGAGAGGTAAAGTGGAGAAGCCATGGCAGCAGTACGAACACGCATTATATTGCTAATTTATTCCCTCTCATTAAAGTTTTACTCCGTTGCTCACTTTATTTGTTTGTGTACATGCACGGCTCCATTCAATTGAGATGCAAATTGGGGAATTTGGCTGACTGACATTTCTGCTTGCAAGTAAAAAAAAGAAAAGAGTGTACGCTTGGTTCATATAAAGGTAACGTGTTGGCACGGGAAAATCTCCAAATGTGAATAATGTATCACAAAGCATCTGGTCACTGGTGTCCCAGGCTGCGTTCCTGTTTGTGTGTGTGTGTGTGTGTGTGTGTGTGTGTGTGTGTGTGTGTGTGTGTGTGTGTGTGAATCCTGCTCGAGTTTCTGTGAGCGATTTCATGTGTGTGAGTGCGATGGTGTAGCGGGGAAGGAAATCTGGAGGCTGCCATGCTGTGACTGACTCTGTCATTAATTATACTCCCCAACACACACACAGACACACACACTGACACACACACACACACACACTGAGAGGACCTGGTGAGAATCGCACAGAGCACTGGGTACCAAAAGCCAGACAAGTGCGTCGTACCCATCGCTCAACCCTCTGCGGAGATCGGATGCTCAGAGGGAGGTTGGGGGGGCAGATGACAGTCTGTTAGAGAGCAAGTGAGACAGAGAGACAGAGCGAGAGAGAGCGAGATAGAGCGAGAGAGAGCGAGAGAGAGCGATTGAGCGAGTAAGAAGTGCTAAATAGTGTGTGACTGGTAAACGCGACTGTTTGATTAGGTTCCACCACCTGTCTGATGTGCTGCAGCATGTGCCAGGCATATGCACTGCGGCATATCTGGTGTCCTCGTGACAACAAATGAAGGTGAATGGAACCAGCGGGTCTGTTCGGCGCTGCTCTGCACGGCGGAGGTGAGACTCACGTGCTGCGGACGGATGCAATGTGAAGGCGCAAAGCAGAAACTGAACTTCTGAACTGAAGCCATCTGTAATGAGAAGTTGAAAATGTAATATATTGCTCAGGTAATTACTAATTAGTCGTCAGCCACGGTTATTGCTTTCACAATTCATTACGCTACTTGTGTTTCTCAGCCCAGCTCCGGCTAAATTGCCTTTAAAGAGGGACTCCAGTATATTTCAGGTGTATTCTGACTCTATGGGTTGTGTTACATTTGCCATCTCCCTCTTAGAAATTTGGGGGAGGGCAAGAACTCATGCAAAACAACATACAGCGCAGAATGATAAAGCATGGGAGTCTTTACAAATAAGCATTATCTTCATGGGGACACTGGCTGACCCTAATAACCTGCATATTCTACATGCAATAGCAGATTACCTCATCTCCACACTAACAAGGAGCTAAATCAATCAGAAGAGCACAGAGGTAGACACATAAAGGAAATTGTGCTGTTGTGAGAAACACTGGTGGTGTTACTGTGGTCACTGAAATACGTCAGCTTGAGATATAACGTTAAGGTCCCGCTGCAGTCTGTGGGGTGACCCCTGACACTAGTGGGCGCTGTGGACAAATCTACTGAAAGCACATTCTAGAAGGAGAAAGCAGGACATATTTAATACATCCATTCATTATCTAAACTACTTTTTGTTTGAGGGTCGCAGGGGGAGCTGGAGCCGGGGTTCACTCTGGACGGGTCGCCTGCGTATCACAAGGTCGACATACAGAGACAAGCAAACACTCAAATTCACACCTACAGCCAATTAACAGTCTCCAGTCAACCTAACCCCAACATGCATGTCTTTGGACTGTGGGAGGAGGTTGGAGAAAACCAGGATTCGAACCAGAAACCTTCTTGTTTTGAGCAATGCAATCTGTAGCTGAATGGACTCACTTCAGCACCTGCTCTTTGTTGGCTGGCTGTCGTTGTGGGGGCCGGAGCTCTTCATTAACAGGGAGTGGAGCAAATTGCAGTGCAGTGACGAGTGGTCTCAGCCTCTCAGATTATGTGAGCGTCGCAGCAGTAAACACATACATCACACAGCTGTGTGTAGCAGCGGCCATACTGGGAAACAGTGTCACCCTAACGCGTCGCTGCTTTTCTCTCCCTATACACCCAGACACACACCGCGCTGGGGGGTTATTCATTAGCAACTGATTATGAAATCATTTCTTTGCAAACAAATGACGCTGCTGCCAGAAAAAAGGTGTCGGAGGGTGTACACGATATGTATTCACATATCGTAACTTCACCTCCCGGTAGAAGGAATTGTCTGTACCAGCGCGCGGCGTTGGCTGACATTTCTCCCCACACAAACAAATTCTAATTTGTGAAACTCCGTGTGGAGCAGCGGGACAGGCGGGGAGAGAATGTGCTGACTTTATAACGACCTTTCTGGATACAGGGGCTCGTTTGCCCATATTTTTCCCGGCATGGTGACACCTCGTCCTGGTGGTTTCTTCTTTAGAGGTATACATCCGCAGCACCACAATAGACGGTGGCTGGAATTAGCTGCTCAACAAACCGCTGCGACAAGGGAGAGACAAGCGTGTGTGTCTGTTTGTGTGCGTCAGTGGTCTCTGCGACGCTTGGAACCTTCTGTAATTGTTGACGACTGACGTGTTGTGTGTGTGTGTGTGTGTGTGTGTGTGTGCAGATCATCCTCATCTCATTTGCTGCCCCCAGTGGCATTGTCTGAGCTGATTGGAAGCCCGAGTCTGAGGGGCCTTTGCTGACAGCCTCATAGTCTTGGAGGTTAGTTTGAGGAGTAAACAGTGTCTTGTGCGTGGGATCTGAACATGTGCGTGTGGTGTCATTGAGTTGCAGGGGGTGGAGAGAGGAGCTGACGGCCAACATACTGAGAGGCCACTCAATTATTCAGAAGAGCCGTCGGGTTCAAAGAGTCACAACCCACCACCTTCACAGCTTATCTGCTGCTGCTGCTGCTGCTGCTGCTGTTTTGACCCACTGGTCTTAAAAAGTACAACAGATATCACTCACGTCATTATTAGTATTGTCAACAATAATGAGGAAAAAAACTTCCAGATACGATATTTCTCGCCCTCATCTCGCCGTTTGGGCTTTGGATATAAAAGATATCTGCAGATTTCCCTTACAAACTCCGCTTGGTTTTCTTTTGTCTCCCCTTCTATTCGCCCATTCGCCCCCGTGTTCAGACAGTGACCTCTGTCTTGCTGTTGGTGGGCAGTCCCTTGTGCTTGGGGTGCATGCGCGGCGAGTGGCCGTAGCCCAGCGGCTGCGAGAAGAGCTCGGGCAGCGTCTCGATGCTGAACTGCCTCTTGTTGGAGTAGGCCTGGCGCCGGCTGTTCTGCTGGTGCAGCGGCTGATGCTGTAGCTGCTGCTGCTGCTGCTGATGCTGTAGCTGCTGCTGATGCTGTAGCTGCTGCTGATGCTGTAGCTGCTGCAGCTGCTGGATGGGGTGATGCTGATGCTGATGCTGATGCTGATGCTGCTGCCCCTGGAGCACCATGTGGGTGGCCACCGGGTGGGGGGCGTGGCTCTTACTGGGGTCCCATACTTTGAAGGCCGAGCTGGAGGTGAGCGGATGCGTGTTGGTCTTGGAGATCTTGGGCTTGGGGATTTGCGAGGTGTTGATGGTGATGGCCAGTGGCGCGTGGATGTCGGGCGGCGGGAGGAAGGGCTTGTCCTTGGGATGGAAGTTGATTGGCTGGAAAGTGGGAGGGGACTGGCGGTGGGTGTAGTCTACCATCGGGTAGCTCTTGTAGTAGTCTCTTGGGGTCGTGTCTGGATGAAGGGCAGAGAGACAGGGGAGGAGAGACAGAGACATTGTTAATTCATATGAGACAATTCTTGATTACAGCATCAGTGGTGAATGTGGATGTGAAACTAATCACAATATAATGATGATAAAGATTTTAAAAAATGTTTGTTAGTTAGCAGGATTACACAAAATCTACTGGACGGATCCAGGAATCTTTCTTTAACATTGTGAAATAGGACGTTTTACAACTTTTTCATAGATTTCTCATAACACACAATTCATGGATGATGATGACGACAATCAGGTTTATTCAGAGGACAGATCTCTGAGTGTGTGCAATGTGTTGCAGATCCAAATAAAGATGTGGATCTAGAGAATTTAAATGAGGTTTGTGCCAATTCTAGTTTTTAAATGTAACTGTTGACCCAACATCTACAACTTTCATATTTATACATATATATTCAACAGCTAATGAGCGTGTATGTGTGTGTGTGTGTGTGTGTGTGTGTGTGTGTGTGTGTGTGTGTGTGTGTGTGTGTGTGTGTGTGTGTGTGTGTGTGTGTGTGTGTGTGTGTCTGAGGTGGACCACATTTAGAAAATCAGCAGCTGAATTGTCTCCAGTGTTCAAAATATCAACAGCACCAAGAAGAAAACAACCGGCAAAATAAGGGGAGAAGGAGTGTGTGTGTCTGTGTGTGTGTGTGTGTATGTCTGTGTGTGTCTGTGTCTCTGTGTGTGTTTGTGTTTGTGTTTGTGTGTGTGTGTGTGTGTCTGTGTGTGTGAGAGAGAGAGTGTGTGTCGGGCAAATCGGGAGATTTGTAGGGAGTAAAAATAGAGCATGTCGAGTCAGATTAGCCCGAGCTCCCTGAGTGGAACTCGACTCTGTTGCACGGTCATAACCACTGCCCCCCCCCCCACACACACACTCTGCCCGAAAGACACTAACAACCTTGTTTGCGTGGGCCCCCTATTTTTTTTTTTCCTGGAGAGAAACCGGAGCCATTTTTCTCTCCCTGCGTCACCGTTTGTGTCTTCGTTGCCGTTTGTCTTCATCTCAGACGACGGTATCTTTCAATATCTCCATAACGAAACAGGACACAGCTGCTATCAGGCCACATTGTGTTGTTACGACAGTGTGACAGATTGTGTGTGTGTGTGTGTAACTGATCTTATCATTATTGCAATCCAAACAGGAACATAATAGGGTTATGTCAATAGTCTGGTGTGAGGATGAATGACCAGCGGAGTTTAATCCGTTGTAATAAATGTCGATCGCTGTTAGTGGCTGTTTATTCGTGAATGTGTGTGTTTGAGTGCATGTGTGATTTCCGTGATTATGAAACATAAATGCAACTCAACTCGAGACAATCTGCACTTGACGGCCTGTTTGGGTCGATGTTTGTTCGCACCTCTCAACTGCTCCTTGAGTTCTGCAGCTGCATGAATTCAAACTCTTACATGTTCCCAAATCCTCCTGTGCACGTCATAAAATCTAGATTCACTGACGCCGTCTTATATTTGTATTTCCAGAAAACACCTGAAGCAGAAGTCTCACATTCACACGTGTCAGAAAAGCGTCCAGCGTCCTCACAGTCTGGTAATTGCTTATTGAACCCGTCATTGTGTAACTCCGAGGCACTTCAGCAGCAGCCGTTGAGGAAGGAGACAGAGTTGCTGGTAATCACTCTCTCCTCCTCTGTAACAGTCGCCGCTCGCTGGTCCGAGGATTTAGCCGGGGCCAACAATCAAAAATAACACAAAGTCTATTGCGCGAACAATTGTCGTCGATCACAAAGCCTATTTTAGGAGACGCATTTATTCTGCGGGAAGCAATAAAGTCTCACAATATTGGTGAGAAGGAGAACGAGGGGAATGAACAGAAAAAACTGATTTGCTTTCATTTAAATTTTGCAAGATAGAAGCGAGTTGAGGATTAGTGAGTGTTTGTGTGTCTGCGGTCTCATATGTACGCGTGCAATGCATGTGTGTGCGACTGTGCAACAAAGAACAAATTTACATACGTTCTTCACACAGTAAAGTGCATCACATGCTTTTGGCAGCTTTTCCTCTGCTGCCTGTTTGTCACAGTGACACGTGGACACTCATTCAACGTCAGCTGTGTTGCAACACTTAGACAGGTTGTGTTTGCTGTACGAGCTTTTGGATTTATAGTACATGAAATTACAGTTTATTCTTCTTCTTGATGTGACGCCGCGACTGAAGCTACAGTAAAGCGACAGCCTTTGACGTTAAGTTGGTCTAAATCTCTGGACAGGGGGCGAATCTGGAGCGAAACAATGAATTAAACACACAACCTCGTCCCACAACAACTGCTGTTGCCGTCCGTTGGAGTGTTTCCACGCAGGTTGCCAGCAGGAGCACCTGACAGCAGAGTCCTCTGTGACGGTATCATGTGCCTTCCCCTCCGCTTCACACACGCTCTCCATCTGCTCGTTCTCTCGTTCTCGCCCTCCCTCTCTCGTTTTCCATTCTCTCCTCCTGTGTTGCACTTTTTTCATTGCTCTCCAACAACATCAGCTCTTGCTTTCTTTTGAGCCACAGCCTAAAGCGAGGCCCGTGGGCCCAATCTGGGCCACCGCATTATAACTGCATAAGCCGGGCCCTCTGAAGGATTTCAGAGTTTGACAACATATTCTATTTATCTATTCTATTTTATCACGTTAAAGCAGATTTACTGGGGGAACCTGCTCAGTATAAAAGATTTCAACACACATCACAATGAAATGAGAACTAACAAGTAATTATTTCTCAAGTAATCTATTGTTTCTGGTTGTAATAACTTCTCTGTGCATTTTTACAACCTCTAGTTACAATTAACAAGGTTGTTATGGACGTTTGTGACCACATGTTAATGTGCACCATTAGCCTCTTAATCACTTGCCTTTATAACTGTATAACTGCCAGGGTTTCTTAAAAATTACATATGTAAAGGAATATCCCAGAATTACTTACACTACTTCATAATTGAAGATAAGGGGAAAGAGCCCAGAAGAGAATAACCCTTGATACTCTGTTATCTTGCACGGAGGCAGAGACGGTAGGTTTCCATCGTCTTTCCCACAGAGAAGCCGAGTGCTCTGAGATCAGTTCTGACCGGGATCAGATGTGACAACATATCTAGTATAGTGTCTTTTGTCTTTTAAAACTCATTTTGAAGAACAACAGAGGAAGCGTTAAAAGAGCGTTAACATTATTAAGATCAACCTAAATGTATTTGAGACCTATCATGTGATATTTAAACACATATAAGAATGTTTAAGGCCTAAAATTCAGCTTATTACATGTTTAAATACCCAGCAGAAACAGTGGTTTGCCCGTGTGTTTGATTCCAGTGCCTCCTCACCGCTTGTTCAATAATGCAATGCAGCCATATGATGTCTTACAGTGAATGAAATATTTAAACCCCAGAAGCCGTGTTCTTATAGCTTCAACCGTTACATAAGAATGCACCGCAGCACTTGATGCACATTTTCACGTCATGTACACTGATTTCTACTTTTGGAAACTTCTGTGGATTCGGGGGCGATGCATGGCGGCACATTATAGATCTTGTAGTAAGATGTATAATATCTATATTTTGGAGTAAAGGTGCCGTAGCAGAATTCCCAAGCAGCAGAAGATCACTACTGACAAGACAACTTCCGAACGTTTCCACCTCAGTGAAAGGAAATTCAAGAACCACACCGCTCTGCTTCACCTCATTAGTCTGGACAGGTACTTCCCTAAAACAAGTTAAAAACTATCTTTGTCTAAACTATGTTGCTTGTGAAGATGTTGTCTACTTTAAAACAGACATTATTGCTTGTTTGACCTTTTAAAATGTCCTTAGTGATCTTGCATGAACAAATATTGAACATTATCTAATTTCCCAGACATTGTTTTGAACAGTTTCTCCAGTATTGCTCAGACTGTTGGATTTTAATGAAAGACTTGATGCAGCAGCGACAGTAAAGACACATCTAATTAATTAAACTCTAAAGGAGTGGAAAAGTTATTTTTTCTCCATAAAACAAGTTCCAACCTTATTCACGTCGAAGCTGTTTCCATGACAATATTGGTATATTTATCATGTTTGCAAAGATGTTGTTTACTTATAACCTAAAATAAAGAAATTATGTATATGACCTTTTAAAAATAGTGAATATTATATATTTTCCCAGCAATTATTTCCACAGTATCTCCAATATAGCTCAAACTGTTCATTAGATTGCTTCATTAGATTTTAATTACAGACTTGAGGCTTCCTTGGACCAGAACCTGGAGTCCTATCGTCCTTTCACACCCTTTTTGAAACAATAAAATAAAATCCCTCCACCTTCTGTCTCATGTTGTCTTTCCTGACGCTCACTGAAGAACAACTTTGGCCGAGTTCCACGAATCACATTTTAACTTCAACTAAAAACAGCTCCAAGTTCCCAGACACCCAAATGAACATGAGGTTAATAAATGAAAACAAAACTGAAGGATTTATGATGATGTCTCTGTGGTTCTCTGTGTTTATTTCTTCCTCGTCTCGCTCTCACATTCTGTTTGTTTTCTCTCTGACCTTTAGCATCTTAACCCCAGATTCTCCCACTGCTCCTCCACCTGTCCTCCTTCCAGCACTTCATCTAAGACAGATATCTCACAGCTGTAACATCTGGCACATCTGGAGTTCCCCGACCTCTAAGATCTGATTTGCCTTTCCTCTTTTTTTAAATTATTTTTGTGCTTACTTCCTCCTGTGCCCCATTTAATCTCTTGTCCGTATAAGAAAACAAAGACATTTCTCTCAGTTGCAACGTGTTCAAGATTTCAAAGCAGCTTGGTCCAGATACCTGCGGTTTCATCCGGAAAATAGTCGGCAGCCTCATCCAAGCTGCTGTGTGTCCTCGCCATGACTTTGTCCACACAGCCAGGATCTCTGGACCCAGAAGCTTGTTTACTGCCCAACTGTCGATCATGACGTTATACCTCATTTTTATAGCATCAAATAACTAATAGAAAAAAAACTTCTCGGAAAAATGATAAATGAAAGTCATCATCTTTAACTTGTACTTTGACTTTTTAGTTTGTTCCATGTCCCATCCACTAACATGGAGGAGGTAACCTACACTGCAGCCAGCCACCAGAGGGCGATCAAGACGTTTTGGCTTCACTTCACACCAACTTACAACCTTTGGATTAACTTGTTAACATCACTTTACAAGCTCTACATCCCATTGACCCTAATTTGTATCCATATAAAGAAGAGAAATACAGAAGTGTGTGTGTGTGTGTGTGTGTTTGTGTACATGTTTTTGTGTGTGTCTGTGTGTGTGTGTGATAGGGACAGAGAAACCCAAAACAGAGCAGATACCAAACAGAGGAGGAGTCCACCGCCTGTGTATCACCACTCAGAGGCAGAGATGAGTATGTAGATGTCGGGTGAGGAGGGAGCGTCGCACCTCGGTGTCTGAGAGATTTGTTAGTTTCAAGTGTTTGGCCGACGCTCAGTGTTCAGTGGCTGCAGCGACGCTGCTGCGGCAGTCGGCCTTTGTTTCTCACTCACTGAGCAGAATAATGAAATGAGCTCCTCTCCTCCACTCGTCTCTTTTTCAGATCGTTCCCGTCGCTGATTTTGAAGACGTCAGCTTCTCTCCACATTAGTTAGGGTCTATCCACATTGTCTCATCTGAAATTCTTCTCTATTCTCTTATATATATAGTGTATTTTTGTGTGATCAAAGTTTTATTATATTCAAACTAAATATTCACATGTCAGGTTTTTAATTCACGATCATTATCACTATTGGTTTCTGTTAAGAAGAAACACGTGACTCTAATAACATGAACTTTCGCAAAATAAATCAATATTGCTGGAGATTTTTGTGATAAATGATATATTTTACTGTAAATTAATAAAAATATAAACTATATACAAATATAATTCATTTGAAATATTTTACTATATATTCCAGGACAGGAATAGTGAGTCTGTGTCTCAGTGTTTGTGTCTCAGTGTTTGTGTCTCTGTGTTTGTGTCTCTGTGTTTGTGTTTGTCTGCTAATCTCTTGCTAATCGGTAACAGCTTTTGAGTAAAGTTTGAATTTAGTTTCAACAGACAATTAACACTGTTGTGCGAGGTTGTGCGATAAGATCAGCCATTTTCCAGTTTTGTATTTATGTGGCTCAATTAGCATCTATGCAGCTGCTGCAACACTGTGTTACACAATGTGGTGGTAGAGAACACAGTATTTCTTTTCCTCTCCTTCAAACAACTGCAGTATTTTTAAATGCTGGATCTCGGTGATATATTCACACCGGTGGACAAACACAAACATTATTTGCGAAGGGGTGATTGTTTCAAATCTTCTCCTTTCTTGTGCGCAGCTCAGCCTGGTGGTAATATTTAGATTAAGGTATCTGAAGTGTAGTTACTGAACACTGAGTTTGCATAAATCAGGAATAAAGCACCGCGCTCAAACGTGAATCATGATCCAACATCGCAGGATCAGAGTCAGGCTCATAAAAAATACATTATCTTAATGGGTGCTTGCCCCCTTCAAACAGTTTCCCACTCAGTATGTGGATACGTTGTGTTTTCTATCATACTGTACATTACTTGACCTCTAAACACTAAGCCTGCGTTCTGGATCTGTCCTGTTATTGTGGGGACCTAACACGGTAAAGCATGGGGTTAGAATGAGCCCTGAAGTCATTGAGACAAAACAATCTGTGTGTGTGTGTGTGTGTGTGTGTGTGTGTGTGTGTGTGTGTGTGTGTGTGTGTGTGTGTGTGTGTGTGTGTGTGTGTGTGTGTGTGTGTGTGTGTGTGTGTGTGTGTGTGAACCTACTCACCCACAGCCTTCAGCGAGGTGTACTTGTTGAAACCGATTCCCAGGTTGTTGTGAGGGTGAGACAAGGCCATGGCTGGACCCAGGGGAGACAACGCTGCGTTGTTCAAATGGTTGTGATCTATGAGAGAGAGAGAGAGAGAAACACATATGAAAAGTCAGTCAAAGAGAATAAAAATCAGTTCATATTTCATTTGGTTTTCTTGTGAAAATCTTCTCATGAAGCCACAGTAAAACATCACAAGTAAAAGCGCACCAGTGAGTCCTCTGTAGCTCTGGTGCATCTTGTTCTTTCAGCAATGTAACGTTCCTGTAGATCAGCTGGATGTGTAAATTGCAGGTTCAGTTAATCCTTTTACATAAATATGTAAAGGAATTTTGAAAACCGACTCCATAGTTTTGATGTTGTTAAACAAGGGTTAAGTTAATAAACTATGCACCAATGTGGGAAAATGTTCCAAGTTGCTTCTTTAAGAATAAAAACCTCAGAGCTCTGAAGAAACAAGGTCAGGACCGGATTACTTCACTTCTCTAACATGTCGTCTTTCCAGAATTCCAAAAGTTAAACCATTTCCACAGGAGAGTACAAGCGCACACACACATACACACACACACACACACATGCACGCAGAAACAAACACACAAACCTGACACCCGCGTCCACCAGCCCCACGGTGACTGAGACGCATCAGTAAGAATCAAGCGAGGAGAAAATGGGAGAGTGAGGCGGGGAGAAAGCCGGAGAGCGAGGGATGTGACACCAGCGCTGAGTGATTGAATTAGAAATAGATCTTCACTTCCCCGTGTAATTGATATGCAGTGGTGACACGCTGTGGGCTGCGTGGAGCGCGGGGACCCACAACTGTGCGTTTGTAATTTTATTCCTGTGTAGATGCATGTGTGTGTAAAATTGTTATTGTCTTATGTGAAGCTCTGGTCCCACCTGCTCTCCTCACTCACTCATCACCACCAGGACAATGGAAATGTGGCGGTGCACAACCTCCAATCAACCACACACACACACACACACACACACACACACACGAGACGTATTGAGTTTTTTAGAAATAATAATATGCAAAGATGTTGCTCTTTCATCTGCCCTGTGTTTGGATGCTGTGATCTCAAGCGTGATCAACTCGAGTGAGAGAGTTAAAGGCAGAGATACACAGACAGGGGGGAAAGAAATCATTTAATTGATGGAAAGATCTCTGGCCGTTCTCCAGTTTGACCACAGGGCTGTTCCTGCCCATCAGAGAGAGAGAGAGAGAGAGAGAGAGAGAGAGAGAGAGGAGAGAGAGAGAGAGAGAGAGATTTTGTAATGTTGTGTTATTATAGTGTTGTCTTTTTTATACTTGACCAGAATGTCACTCAGCAGAGCGCCTAACTCGGCCAAGGCCCACAAGTCCCTTCAAATTCAGTCAACAGGCAACAAATTGAACACTCTCACAGATATCAGTCCTCCCAGTGTCACTGATTGTGTGTTATTCTTGTGTTGAATTACCTCTCAGAAGTGAAAACTCACTGAGGCTGATACAATATTGTGGCAATTGGTCCAATAGCTGTTGAGATAATGCACAACTCACGGGTAAATGATCAAACTTAAGACTTTTTTCCACCTCATACGGACATGAACAGCGTCCCTGCTTCTGTCCACCCGGTGAAGAATGAAGGTCCGATATTCATTCTCCCTTTTCATCTCCTCTGAAAACAGCTAAAATGAAATTCAACCACAGTATGAGACAAGTGCGAGTGAAGCAGAGCAGTGAAGCTATGAGCTGGAAATCAAAAACAAGGAGCTGAAAGACACTTAAACCCCCATAGAGCTGGAGACTGTCTAATTCTATGTGCAACTCACATTTCCCGTTTCTTTTGCACAATGTTTCCATTTTAAGAAATAATATTCACTTGATAAAATCTAAGGTCACTAATGTGTATTTATGTGTGATTCATGGGGCGTTCTGCCTCGGTGCTATTAATCCCAGGGTACTGTCGAATTGGAAGATAGGAGACTGAAAGGGAGAAAGAAAAAAAACCTTCCCTGTATTCTTGAATAAATTCCCTCTGAATGTCCTACATTTCTCATTCTGTGTGTGTGTGTTTGTGTGTGTGTGTGTGTGTGTGGTTCAGCGTGTGCATATTTCTTTATTGTGTAGTATAGAGGCCTCAGAGGAGACGCACTCATAAGAATTCAAATTTATGTTTATTAAAGAGAAGCGGAAACGAGGTGTATGAATGTGATTCAAAATGTGTGTGTGTGTGTGTGTGTGTGTGTGTTTGACAGAAATAGTGATGGGAACTGTGGGACTAAGAACAGGAAATATATGTGGACCTGTTTTTAGTGCATATCATTTAGGGCCCTGCAAGTCTGTGTGTGTGTGTGTGTGTGTGTGTGTGTGTGTGTGTGTGTGTGTGTGTGTGTGTCCACTATCGCAGTGTGAGAAGCAGCATGTGTACTTTATTTTGCATGCGCATGCTTTCCTGCCAGCATGCATTTGTTTTTGTACGTATATGCATGTGTGTGTGTGTGTGTGTTTGCAGGCAGCAGAGCACCGCTGGGTGATGGCCTAATTCAGCAGGGCTCAACATCAAAGAGGCTGACTGCTGCAAGGGCTTCAGCCAGCCTTACTCTGACATGAGTACTGTCTCACACACACACACACACACACACACACACACACACACACACACACACACACACACACACACACACACACACACACAGAGAGAGAGAGAGAGAGAGAGAGAGAGAGAGAGAGAGAGAGGGAAATAGATGCAGGAGGATGCAGCAGCGTGGGGAGCAGAGGCTTGTGTTGTTTAATGCATGGGGCATAAATCAACTCAACTCAAACTTCTACCTCGACTGTTTGATGCACAGACCATTGCCAGTTTCGAGTCCTGCGAGCCACACCAGGCCAACACGAGTGCACTTATGGAACTGTAGGGCGCGCGGGATGAACGGCCAAGTGGCGTCTATGTCACATCGTTTCATGTGAGTGGAGCGGAGAAGCAGAGGAAGGGAGGAAAAAAAAAACCAAGGACTGAGAGGGCAGGGCAGGTCAGCGGACAAGTTCACTTCATGACACATGTTGGGAAACTGTGCTCTGACTTCTACTCGGGACCGAACATGTTCTATACTGAGCATGTGTAACATAAAATGCACCAGCTGTTTATGCGGCAGGTCTGCGTGCACATTAAACTATTAGAGCAGAAGCTACTGAATCATACACACTCACTGCATCCAACCAGTATTACCCGAAAAGCCTTTTTTTTAAATAAATAATTCTGATTTAGTAATTTATTTGAAAGAAATACACTTGAGGGAATAAGCTTATTATCTTTCGATCAGGAGATCAACTCCACCTTCATGTCTGCACGCTAAATATGCAGATGCTAGAGCCAGCAGCTGGTTAGCGTAGCTTAGCATAAAGACTGACAGCAGTAGTATGTGTAGTTTTTGGTTCCTATAGGTTTTGAAAAACTTTGCCTCCTGTGAGTGTGTAGAAGTATCTATTTAATTTAACACCGTTTCCAAAAGTTTCTCTAATTACAGCGCTTCCACTAACAGATGGTGTTTTGATTTAAGTTTAATCTGAACCTAAAGATGGGAAATGAAGACATGGTTTGTTTGAACTCTGAAAAAAAAGAGGTGTAAAAACAATGTGTACTTAATAAAGTGTTATATGCTGGATTATTGTCTTGTTGTCGTTCAGCTGCAGATGTAACATACAGATGTGAGAGTGGAATTGATCTTTTTGCAGCACATTAAGTCAGCATGAATGTTGTATTATCAGTAGACATCAGTAGTAACACAACTTACTGCCACACACCTGTGATTTTAAAACATCTTCATTGTCTTATCTTTACTTTTAGCTGCTGCGATACCATAGAGTCTTCATCATAGAACATGTGAGGTAAGTGTAGAAGTGTTGCATGTTAAAGCGTTCAGTGGGGGGGGGGGTGGCATGTGTGCGACATATGGTCCTCCGTTATTATCGGCCTCAACGTGCTACAGTAGAAGAAAATACACGCCAACATTTGTTTGAGGTGTCGTGGAGCACAACATGCTGTAGCTCCTCTAAATCACGCAAACACACGGAGGCTGAGCAGATGCTGTTTCCATCCTCTCTCTTCCCCTCGTCCTATTCTCTCTCCATGTGTCTACTTGCCTTTTCCCCCTTTTCAATGTCAACTTTATTTATATAGCACATGTAAAACAACTTGGTTGACTAAGGTAAAACAAGAAAACAGCAAGACACAATATATCATAATACAAATGATGATAAAATCTGCTGGGATATGAATCGAAAAGAAGGCCAAAGAGAAGAGATGTGTCTTTAACAATGATTTGAGTCGTTGGAGAGAGGGGGGGCAGATCTAATATGGAGTTGTGAGCTGTTCCACAAGTTTGGGGCGGCTGCTGCGAAGGCTCGATCGCCTCTGGTTATGAGTTTGAGGCAGATCCAGGAGCAGCTGAGTGTCTGACCTCAGCTCTCTGACTGCAGTGTGGGGTATAGGGCCCAGAACAGAGCCTTGAAGGACACCACAGGTAGGTGTCACATGCCTCTCCCTGCTTCAGTAGCTGCTCCCTCCCTCCCTCCCTCCCTCCCTCCCTCCCTCCTTCCTTCTCTGTGACCTGCTTCTTCCTGTTACTCTCCTCGTCTTACTCTTTTGTTCTCTCTCAGTCAGGACGAGGCCGGCCATCTGTTGTCTCGTAATGAAACAATGAAAGTGTGGGAAGAACTCACTCACCTTTGAATGTTTCAAGTTATTTTTTTCCTACTTTGACTTTTACTAGAGTGGATGCACATCAGATGAGGATGAAAAGTGCCCAGTGTAATTTTTACAATTTTGGTGATGAGAGTATCTTAGTGTACAGGATCTGTAGAATCGTATCAGAGTGTTTGGACCAATGACTTTCCTCTTTCAGGTTGGACGACTTGTTTGTTAAAATGTTGGGTCTACACTTACTGTGGTGTGACTAACAGCAACTTACCACTAACTGTTAACAGTAGATTTATGATTATTTTTTACAATAACGTTTGAAAAGTAGTAAAACAAAAGTAGGAGTATGTATTTGCAAAGTACTTTTATCAGAGAAGTGTCTGGATTAGCAGATTAAACATCCAGTGATTATATTATTATTTAATGCCAACGGGCACATTAAGAAAGATGAATGATGAAATGACCAGAAAGAGTAACTGCACCCGGCTCGCCTGCTCATTTAATAATCTCCCTCTTACATGCTTCTCTCTCACTTAAGTCTCTCTTGTCTGTGTGTGTTAAATGGAGTCATTTCAGTACACTGCGTCCAGTGTGGACGTCCCCCTCCCCTCTTTCTGCCTCACACACTCTATTTGCAGGGTAAACGAAGGCTTATCCCAGGATGACACCATTATTTTCTGCCTTTAGCCCTCACATTGAATGCATTGAACTCTGGCTCCCTGTCTGCTCAGCACTTTACATAATTCAGTGGACGGCCATACATCTACACACATGCACACGCACACACACATGCATGCACGCACACTAAGTTCACGCGGGTGATAAACATTGGAATGACAGATCCTTGTACTTTTAAAACATTCCCACGGGAGAGATGAAAGAGGAGGCCGTGTGGAAGAGAGCCGGGAAGAAACAAACTAATAAATAGAGTTAAGACAAATAAGGAAGGAGAAGAAATGAAGAATTGTACGATGACCTTAACACCAGCAAGGTCACAGAAATAATGCGTAGGAAGTGAATTATGATTAGGAGTGTTTTTTCTGAAGGACATTCTGTAAACACCCAAAACCATCTCAATAAAATCAAAACAGTGAAGTTGCGATGACCTGAAAGAGTTGACGCTCTCAGAGCTGATGGGAACAGAGTCAGAGGATAGTGACAACTTTCATATTACATGTTGTGATATTTATTGATACATAAAAGACATTGATCACTGCCTGTTGCTGCCAATGAGATCAGTCAGACTGAATTCAAGTCATTGTTAACATCAAAATATTGATTATTTCACCTTTAACTACATTTATTAAGGTTAAAGGAAAAACAAGAACTCAGTAGAACAGCCAGGAAACTGTAGTTCATGTAGACAAGGATAATGGTCTCTAGTAAAAGCTGATGGAATGAAGTTACAGGGGAGACGGAGGGAGAGATGAACAGATGGAAGACAGATAAAGGAAAGATAGAGAGCGATCCTACAACAGCTGAGAACGTCCCTCTTGGTTCGGATCGTTCCCTGAGTGTAGATCAGCTGTTTTCAGCACCATGGACAGAGTCATTCTGCTGGGTATCAAACCCACGACTGTGTACACACTTTACGGGACAGTTTTTACTGTACAAAGCGACACTAAACAAGTGGGGAGCCTATTATTACATTGTAATCTGTCCTCTTTTCATACGATACATATTTTTTGGTTTGTTTCCACTCTCCTTTTTCTCGATTCTATCCATCCTTCATTTGCTAATGTGTTTTGGAAACACTGTCAAGATATTCAGCAAATTATATCCTCATTTGTGTAAATGTCATATAGTCTGAGGGTTAAAAACAGGGGAATATTAATTGGAATATTCTAACATTGTTTATACAAACCCAGACTTTCTGTACACACTGAAAAACATGTTTTTACAAAATTTCATTATGTCAAGTGGTTGCACAAAATAAATTGAGATATATATATATTTAAAGTTTAGTGTGTTTATTTTTTTTAAGTTGATTGCACTTATTTTTCTGTAATTTAACATTTAAAAATACATGAAAGTTTCAGTAACACATTAAAATCAGTTCAAACGTGCAACAATTAAAATATGTCAGAATCCATTTTTTCAGTGTAGTTATAATGTGTAAGTGATTAGTGCCTGTCTGTGCAAGCGTGAATGAGGGTGTGTGCATTTGTTTGTGTGTGTGTGTGTGTGTGTGTGTGTGTGTGTGTGTGTGTGTGTGTGTGTGTGTGTGTGTGTGTGTGTGTGTGTGTGTGTGTGTGTGTGTGTGTGTGTGTGTGCAAAATAGTGAGTGAATGCCTCATTTTTCATTATCTACAAAGAAGCTGTTTTAACTCTGACAGGCGCCTCACATCCCACCGGCCGCCCTCAAAGTCACCATGACTCATTCTCTCTCTCCCTCCTCCTTCCCTCCATCTAATTTCTCTTCAAGGGACAACAAAGCAAACCCCTGGCCAGCGCTTCTCAACTTCTGAGGATTCAATTATTCAAAAGCGTTAATTGTGCTGCACAGTCATCTAGAACTCACTCGCTAACCCACAGACATTTACTGATGGTTTCTGTGTGTCCTTTTTTCTTGTTCCTTATGTTTGTGTCTGTGAACAATCTGCAGTTTGTGTGTCTGAGTGTGTGTCTGAAAGTGTGTGTGTGTGTTGCATAATCATCTGCAGCTCCCCCTAACAGCTGCAGATATTTGGAGAGGTAAAAACCCTGTTATGCAATAGGACTCAAACTGGGTCTCATGCAGTGGATTCAGCTAGTTTGCCTGAATTAATCTTTCATGAAAAAGAAAAAAATCACAACACAATCCAACTTTTTCAGGCCTGAAACTGATACGTGGGTGATACAGTGCACGTTATCTCCGGGAGTTGTACATGTGTGCATTACCCATGTACAACCCATGAAGATACCATGACCTGGATGACGGAGCATCTTTAAGTGGCTCTACCTGCAGGGATAATAAAAACCAGTCTGTAGATGTGTGTACCTGTATTTGTGTCTCTTCAGCGTGTGCACACAGACACACACTCTCTTTCCCCCTGTACTTGGTTAACTAGAGAATTATTGAGCTAATCTGGGTGTTGAACAAGCCCTTTCATGACAGAGGCCGAGCGTCTCCCAAGGCTTCACTTCCGCACTCACAAATCTCTCAAACTCCTCTCACAGGCTTACGGCGAGAGGATCAAACCATAAGGGCTCTTCAGTGCTCAAATGACACTTGATTTACTCTTCTGAAAATTTGCAATTCATGCATTGCTGCTGCGTTGCTGCCGCACACACACACACACACACACACACACACACACACACACACACACACACACACACACACACACACACACACACACACACACACACACACACACACACACACACACACACACACACACACACACTCCTCTGTAAACAGTGACCTCAGACTGTTCGGCTGCCTCCATCCAGGTGATGCGAGTAGATAACAGACACTCAATCTGAGTCAACTTGTGTGAAATCAGAAGAAACGAGCAGCACAGGAAACTGCTTTGAAGACCCCCCCCTCAGGTTTGCCATTCACTCTGCATACAGTCTGCTTTACCTGCTGGAGGTTTGTATATACGCAGCCTGAGGATTATCCTCATCAATCATTTATCACCTTTAATGGAAATTTAACCTTTTTACTGTTCTTTTTTTTTTAACTCTAATTAAGTTTGAATCTCTTCCCCACCTTCTCTTAACCCTCCTCTGTTTTCTGAAAGAGACACAATTTGTTCTATTTATTGTTCTGTGATCTTCTGTACAGGAGCATGAATCACAGCCGGCGTCAGGCCTGATAAAAGGAGATTTAAAGCTTATTCCTCCTCATCCATAAAAGCACTTTACTCGCAGCCTGGGGCTAATGTTGTATCCGTAACAGAGGTGAGGGGGGGAAATGATTTAATATGTTTTACATTAAATCATTAAATCTAATTTCGTAAAATGTTTTTGTGACTGTGGGGGCCACGTCTCCTTCTCATTGATTTACCCGGTTTCCAAGGGCAATAAAACTGTAAACCCTTTGTTTCACGGGGTCAGGACATGTGACCAGTTTCACTCCCATCACATTAATATAAGTGTCGGGGAATGTGTCATACATTCAACATATTCAGGCAAAAGATATGAAGACACAATATTAAAGGTGTCAAAAGATTCTACTGAGATTACTGTGACTCAATTTAAATAAGTTTATTATAAGTTTCTTCTTACGGTTATATCGTATCGTGGTGTAAAAGGTATTGATGATGAATACTTAATGAACGTCTTCATGTGTGAACACGACCACAGCATGACGCTATTACTTGTAGATGCAGGTTGAAAGAGGAAGCGGATGAAGGTCAGTGAGAACCCCCACACACACACACAGACACACACAGAAACACACAATTTGACATATGGACGCACACTCTCCCTCCAATCACGTCCACGTTGTGTGAAAGAAGAGCATCAAGGGTGGACTTCATCATTAATGTATGCATCGGGACAGGAAGTCAGGGCACGGGGGTTTGCATATTAGCTTCTCTGTGACATATTACTGAATAGAGCTTTGATGCAGCCGAAGGGACGAGAGAGCAGAGGAGCTACAGAGGAGAAGAGGGCAAGTCATGTGAAAGTGATGCACGGAGAAGAAAAGACTATATCCACGTGTGTGTGTGTGTGTGTGTGTGTGTGTGTGTGTGTGTGTGTGTGTGTGTGTGTGTGTGTGTGTGTGTGTGTGTGTGTGTGCGTGTGTGTGTGTATAGATGCTGTACATGTTTGAAGGCCATTATTACACAAGAGCTCCTTTGCTCAGTGTCACTTTAATAGTTTTGGTTCCTGAAGTGAATGTAATCTCTTGTGATGTAATTGGATGTGAAACTCTTGATGATAGTGATACTCAATGATGTGTGTGTGTGTGTGTGTGTGTGTGTGTGTGTGTGTGTGTGTGTGTGTGTGTGTGTGTGTGTGTGTGTGTGTGTGTGTGTGTGTGTTTAGGGTTTAACACAGAGTTGACTGACTCTCTACTTGTTAGCGGGTAACTCCTCATTTACTGGACAACCATCGACACAGAGCAAATAGGTTTACACACACACACACACAGACACACACACACACACATTGATCTTCTGTATTTAATGGAAATGGACAATAAAATGAAGTTGATAAAAAGATAGTAAAGTAAAAATGTAAAGTACAACATTTCTGATTATTTTATTTTTCCTCAACAACAATGATTAACTAATTGTAAAAATGATTAACAATAACCTTGTAGAATTGCAAATGCATCTGTATCTCATGCACATGTCCGACCTCTTTACACCTTCATGTTGTGCCTGTGAGGCTATAAGAGCATCTATATATACACACACACATGCACATATATATGTACGTGTGTGTGTGTGTGTGTGTGTGTGTGTGTGTGTGTGTGTGTGTGTGTGTGGGCCTCCTCTCAGCTCTGGTGCCTCCTGACTAATTATGGCAGGCCTGTGATGTGATTGTAGAGGAGAGATGCCTGGCTACTCTCTATAGGCTCACAGGGACATACATCATGGTAATCCCTGCGTGTGTGTGTGTGTGTGTGTGTGTGTGTGTGTGTGTGTGTGTGTGTGTGTGTGTGTGTGTGTGTGTGTGTGTGTGTGTGTGTGTGTGTAAAGGCCAAACACTTTCTGGAATGTGCTTGTATGTACACACATTAATATACAGGTATGTCTCAGCCCTTTGGTTTGTGTGTGTGTGTGTTTGTGGGAATGATCTCATCCATATTCTCCAGGCAGCCGCAGCAGCGCTGGAGTCGCTCAGCTCACTGACTTCACACCATAAACACGCAGCCGCCGCCCAGTGCTGTCCTTCACTCAACTGCTCCCATTACACCACTTGGCAAGGGGCGACTGATCAAGAATATTAACTGGGGGAGAAAGATGCTGCAGAATTATACTCGTGTGAAGACATGTGGATATGAGGGGCATCGTTTTTCATCTCCTCACAGATGCAACCATCAGAGACAAACCAACCCAGCGTTTATCCTGCACCTGTTCTGCAGGTTTCTCACTAACTCTAGAAAGAGCAGGAAAAATTAAGCGTCGATGCTGAAAGTACAAAAATACTTGACTTGACTGATGAAGACGAAAGGATCCATCTAACGTTTATAATGTCTGAGGATTAGAGTATTTACTGGGAAACACTGACTAGATTAAGATGCAAATTTATCTATACTTCAGATAGAAAATCATCAGTTTAACTTGCTGTATTCACTTTAATCGCAAACCATTGCAAAGGTATAGTTAGAATTATTAAAAATGTGGGTTTAATAGTGTCTATCAACATAACATTAATAATGTACACGTGTAGTTAAGGAGCTAAGTTAGACGTGAGGAAGTAACAGAGGAAGAAAATGTCAAATAAGACCAGAGAAAGAATTTCAGTTTTTTGCAACACAATGAATAAGATTACAACTAAAGATTTGGAATAGTCTAACGACACAAGACAACACAACGGCCGCAGTCGCGAGAAATACTTTGCGCTTGAACAAGCTTGTTTTCATACAGTGGGTTTTCCTCCTCGGCCTCAGACTTCAGAAGCAACTAAACACAAACACCTCGGTCACGTGGCGTGCCGGAGAGGAACGCACAACACACACAAGTTGCGCATAATCAGTATGTGCATTCACTCACACACACACACACGCACACACACAGACACACACACACACACACTGAGCCACTCGTGCTCTCGGTCCCTTTGTCTTGTCGTATCAGGAGCCAGCTCCTCTCTTGTGTTTCCTAAAGCGTGAATCTCTTGCTGGTGTGCCCACCCACCATGTCTAACGGTGATTGATGCTCCACAGACGCACTCCCCGACAGACCCTGAGCGTGCACGTGTTGCTGCGTGCACTCTTGTGTTTGACCTTCAAATCACCCTCCATCCAAACTAACCCACATTACCACCACGGCCATCACCTCCCAACCTCCCAGCCTCCCTGTTTGTGCCTCCATCTTGGTGATTCTGACCAATACCTGATTAACATGGTGGACTGGGTCAGTGCGGCAAAGGCCACCTGGGATGCAGAGCTGGGATGTGGAGCTGGGAGGGGGGGGCTGTTAGCACCTTCCGAACAGACTGCTAATTGGCTGCTATGTACCCTGCGGAGAGGGTGGAACAAAGGGAGGAAAGGATGCAGAGAGGAGGTGGGAAGAAAATGATGGAGAGAGCAGCTAAGATAAGATGGAAAGAAAAAGGAAGAGAAGGTCCATGATTTATGCTGGGATGGAGGTGTGATGGCGTGAGGGAGACGGAAAGATAAAAGGAGAGAGAGAGAGAGAGAGGGAGAGAGGCGGCACATGAAGAGAAACAGAGGGAGCAGATGGCTCGGGAAGAGAAACGGATGACACGAGTGTGACAAAAGAAAAGAAATCGACATTGCTGCATCCAGCTGCTGTTTTGTGTCGCAGAGAAGCAATCTGCCCCCTTTTTAAATGTTGGACGCACGTTCAGTCAACTTCACGTCCACTCGTCCTCTCGTCGCTTGAGAAAGTTAGAAAACAATCCCTTAAGCATCACTTATTTTTCAAACACTCTCCAGAAAAGCTCCCCATTATATTCAATGTTCCACCTTTTATTTAAAAACGCTATCCATGATATCAGTTGCTCACCTCCCCTCTTCCTCCCTCTATCCGTCCCTACCCCACTTTTTGCTCCCCCAGGCCAGTGATTTGTGAATTCTGTCACAGCTGGATCCTGATCCCCTTGGAGGGAGAGGGGAGGGGAGCGGAATGGGAGGAAATGGAGATAAGAGACGGAGAGAGGGAGAGAGAGAGAAGGAGAAATGAGAGAGAGGATGAGAGGACGCGAGGGTCTCGCCACCTCCGAATAATTACACGTCCACTCTCTCGGTGCGCTGTCATCCTTTAGGTGGTGTGAAATGTAGGCCACCAAACTAAAAATAAGCCTGACTGCTTTCTCACCCTTTTATGAATGACTTCCTCCATTCTTCAGAAGACCAGGTGAAACAAACATGTAGTTATGATTCCAGGTGTTGCGCATGTGTGACTGTGCCTTTAATCTGGATCATCATCTGGATCAACATCTGGATCAACATCTGGATAGTGCACTGTCCGGAGTAATACAGATTTTTTTTGCAGAATACTTTGCAACTTTTTCCTCTGTGGTCCGGCCTCTCGTCCAGATGGAAAACAGCATTACTCATTAAAACAGTTATTTTCACAAATGCCTTTCCAACGTGCAGATTTTCAAAAGTTCTGGATTCTGTGAATCTGTGTGAACATGTAAAAGTCTGGTGCCAGAAACAACAACAGCAATGGCAGCTATACACGTTTCCCTATACCTTTGGTTAACACTGCTATAGGTGTGATTACAAGTTTGCAGCTAGATTTAGCATCACTGCACCACATTAACAACAATCACAGCTTTGTGCCTCGCTCAATATTAGAGCTGTTCTTCTCTGGTATCTGACAGATGATTGATGAAGACTCTTTCTCCATCTACTGTCCAACATGCTTGGTTGAGCGTTTGTAGTTGTTTTTTGTTTTCTCAAGATATTTTGTCAAAACGAAGGTTGTAAGAATTTAGAAAAACAATATTTAAACGGAAGGGAGAATATCCATCCAAAAAACATCTGCACTAGTGAAGACGAGGCCTAAATTTAGCTCAAACGATCCACCACTTAGTGTAGATGCAGTTAGTTTGTGGAAGCTAATTATCTCACAGGTGAATGAAACCATTAAGGAAGAATAGGGAGTAATGAGGTGAGGTAATTAAAAGAGCACCAGTCAAAGCTTGAATGAAAACAAAGCAGGGAATAGACCTGATGGACATATGGCATTTGTTTGTCTCGTGTTTGAATTTGAAGAGTGTGGCCCCGTCTCCTCGTCGCTCCACACACACCTGATGGTTGTTTCTCTTTTACAGCCGCCATCTTATGTCTCCTCAGAGGAGCAGAGGCGTGAGTGACACATGTGCAGCACGTGTTTCCTGCTGTGTCGAGTCAAAATGTGAATAACATGTTTAATCAGGCCAAAGACCCATTGTCCTCATTATTAATTACACCTGTTCCTTCACTGCAATGGGACGTCAGAGTGTCTTTTGTCCTTTTGGTCCGAGGTTTGTAAACCTGTCATTCTGTCAGACTCCCTGAGCTAAAACTGGACTTTGCTCTTTGCTCAAAACAATTAACCTTCGTTATGAATTTCAAGAAGCGTCACTTCAGACCCCAGAAAATCCCCAGTTTACATTTTAAAAGCTACACTTTTGCAAACAGCTGCAAGTTACTGATGAATGCCAGAGTGTCTTGATCGCCACCTGGTGTCTGGCTACAGGTCATAAACCCCACCTCCTCCATGTTAGTGGATGGGACGTGGACTAGAGGAAAAGTTCACCCAAAATAGTTTTTTCTCAAAGGCGGATTCTGTCATTGTAGGTCGATCTTGTTCTTATCACACTGATCACGCTGCTCATTTGTCTGCTAAGATTATATTTAGTCAATTGATGAAAATAAACATGAGGTGAGACGTCACATGGCTCCTGCTCAGACTCTGGATCCAAATGTGCGACATGGCAGCGTTCCTATCTGGGACATTCTGGCTTTCTGGATAGAAAGTCGTCCTTCTTTATTCACATTATAAACATAAATCCTTGGACATGGAGTCGGTCCTTTTCTGAAGTTGATCTAATCTATGTCCTTCCCTTCAAGTGACTGACAGGCGACCTCTGACTTCATCTTTCCCTTCAAGTGACTGACAGGCGTCCTCTGACTTCTTACAGCAGCCATGCTCCCTTGTAAACCGTCACACTGAGCCAGTGTTCACACCACATGAGAAAATCCTCCGCAGACAGAGCTTTATTTGAAACCGACATGTTACTTGTTAAAAGCTCATGCACTGCATCAACTTCAGTGTCAATCCACGTCGACACGATTCAAACTGAACTCGCCGACCTGATTCCGACGTCGCCGACCTCTGTGTCACCTTTATTTGCTGAGGGGCGGCTGTGACCATCTTTTTCCTGCTTCCTGCTCATTTTCATTCATAAGGTTTGGTGCAGTCTCTCCTGAGAGCCGGCAAGCACAAACAGTGTGGGCAGAGATCAGCGGCGGCGGAACGAGTGGAGGTCAAGTGACTCGGGTTTCTCCTGCTGCAGCCGTACTTTCACTGGCCTCACTTTCCCCACTGGTCTGAGTGTTGATACTTCTCACATGTTGCTTCCTTTATGTGCAAATAGAATAATAACAGTACTGATTTATCGTCCGTCCCACGGTCGCAGCATCAGAACTACGACGTTCTGCATCAGCACATTGTGTTTTTACCTTTGTTATCGTTTCCTTTTTGCACATTGGCCTGTGAGAAACGTCATTTCGTTCGGCCGCACCCTGTGCATGTGGATGAATAACAATAAAGTTGACTTGACGTGACTAATGACAATAATAAAATCCCGTGTTTGCTGAACCACACCCCTCAAAATCTCCCAGCGAGTCCACGAGGAGGAGAAGTGACTTCATATGCCAAGGTCAGGACGCTGACATTTGTGATTCAGCCTGTCATTGGTGGAGACAGGCTGGGTGAAGTGTAACACTGCAGGGTGTGCTATAAAACACACTTGCGCTGGGCCACGTGGCTGTGCTGAGCTCAGATGTACACACACACAAACACACACACATCAAAACAACAAATTACACATGCATGACATGTGAGGACTTTTGGCCCTTTTACAAACCCATTCATTTAACTGTCTGCTACTTGGCTAACCTCAACGCTATAACCCCAAATTCAAACTACACAATGTTAATCTAACCTCTATCTCCTCATGTTGCTCATATTCCAACCCTGAGCCATATGACACTGTAATTACACCATGGATTTTACATAGATGCTGCTTGTAATAATGTGCATCAGCAGTTTTGTCATGCTTGACATTTCTCTCACTCTGCAGCCAGCACATGGAAGCTGTCCAGTGACATTTCACACAGTGCATGGAGGGACAGAGAGAGACAGAGCAGAATATACGGATGGAAATGAGAACAATAGATGGAGGAAGAAGAAGAAGAAGAAGAAGAAGAAGAAGAAGAAGAAGAAGAAGAAGAAGGATGTGATGGAGACGTTTAAACAGGTTTTACTTCTGTGCATGAAAACACTCAGCCTGTTGTTTCTTGGAAGCAACTGCACTCACATCCTTCTCACTCTCTCTTTCAGGTTTCACTCCCCGAGTCCCACCATGTTTCTCACCTCATCGTCACCCTATTGCCTCCATCTGTCGCACACGCTCAGACGCTCGCACACGCTCAAACACTCTCTCTCTCTCTCAGATATCTCTTTATTTTTGAAATCTTTTGATATCACTCCTTTTTATTCTTTGCTTGGGCCCTGATTCTCTCTCCCCTCTCATGTTTACCCCGTTCGCCACCTCTAATCCTCCTTCCCCTCCGTCCCTCCTGCGCCACGCTGAACGATTGAGATGCCACAGCGAATGACAGGCGGTGATTGAAAATCCTGTTTAGCAGAGTGCGTTTCCTCCTCCTGTTTTTTCCCCCTCTCCCTCTCTTTCTTCCTCTCTCCTCCTCGCCCTCAGGCGTCAGCTCCTGCACAGTGGCCAACAGTGGCCCCTCTTTGATCCCCCATAATGCATTGTGATGGCTGTGTCAGCACTCACCCTGGTCGCAAAGAAACTCTCTCTGCAACAAGCTCAGATCAATATCGCCGTGTCACCAGGGAACTGTTTTCTCTGTTTGTCTTTCTCCTCTCTCTCTCTCTCTCTCTCTCCGTCTGTCTGATTATCTCATTCCCTCACTCTTCTCTAACATCCTCTTCTCTTTTTTTCCCAACCTCTGTTATCTCTCTGTCACTTCCTGCAACCTTTTCCACCCTGTGCACTGCGCCTTCTCTTGCTATCTTGTCATCTGTCTGTCTGTGATTTATTTATTGTCTTTTTCTTTCTGCCTCCCTCTCTCTCTCCCTGTCACACACACGCACAGGCAGGAAAACGCCTCAATGCACATTAAAAAGGTCGTATAATAAAAAATTAACAAATATTCTGTCACAGTGCTCCAGCAGCAACAGGGTTGTTTTTCTTTTGTGTGACTGCTGCGGGTAAGTGCGACGATTACAGAGTTCAATTGGATAAGTGTGTGTTTACAGGTTGTTTTCTCCTCCCCTCAAATGCTACCACCTATTTTGTGGCAGCACAAACAAAGCCACGGGTATTTGATGCTATAAGAGCAGGGTGAGGCATCGTGATTGACAGCTGAGACTGACGGTCGAGCGTGTGTATCGGCAGGATCTCGCTACCGCGGCTCCATCCCCCCGATCACTTCTGTGCAGACTACAAATGCCCGGGATGGCAGTGTTTGTTTGTGTCCTGGATATTTTGGCTTCCTCTCTTGAAAGCAGGAGGAAATGGAGATGTGTTGTCCATCTTTTCACAGTGTATGATCAAGCACCTCTGCAAAGGTAAAAGAGACGATCCTCTCTGACTCTCCTCTCCGACTCTCCTCTCTGACTCTCCTCTCCGACTCTCCTCTCCGACCCAGACACTCATTGCTCCGCCGCCTACTAGTCACTTCTGTATAGTGGCCCAGAATCCGCGGGGCTGTGGTCTGGGGTTGTGATTGGATTATTGACTTATTGTGGGTGTGTCTGTGGAAAACATGAATGATAAAAAACTCTCTGATATGTGAGCGGTGATAAAACCTTTCTACTTCAGCATCTGTTAAATTAAGGTCCCCCCCTTTTTTTTTATTTAAGTTTTATGAAATCTCATTAACAAAGGGGGTTAATTGATGCTCACAGCACAATGGAGCAACTCTTGTCCCTGGAGCTGCAACACGTAGGGTGACAGATACAGATGTACCACGGGACAGAAACCCACCACTACAAGTTCGTTCAAGAATGACAAGAATAGCAGCATTAAGTTTGTCATTGGACACAAAGATTCCTCTCAAATAGCTAATTATCCAGACGGCATCCAAACACGGATCAGCTTAACGTGAGGTACAAACGATGTTTTGATTCGTCCTTGCGTCGCAGATCTGTAATTGGCGAGCTGGGATCGAAAGCAGCGCCGCTCAACATATGGCGAGAGTGTTGGAATGAGGATGACTTCCCCCGGCCCACCGAGTTGAATGACATCCAACGTGGGATTATGTTAATGTTTGTGGATTAATGATTCAATTAAGAGAGAAATTTGTTATTAATAGTGACAGTGTGTGTGTGTGAGTGAGTGTGAGAGAGAGAGACAGCGAGAGAGAGAGAGAGAGAGAGAGGGAGCACTTCTCTCCTTCCGCTGTTGCTAGATAAATGTTACCTGTCACCTACGCAGCAGTATACTGGCAGTAGTGTATGGCTTCACTTTGTTACATGACAATCTCACCTTTGTCTGACACACACAGACACACACACACTAACACACACACACACAGATTGATGTAACTACTATAGCATCTATGACACTACTGATGAAAACTCAGTGTTGCTTTTTACAAGCAGAGAACACAGACACATGGTTTTCAAAGTTTGAAGCATCTCTTGGTCAAACTGCAGAAACCTTTTAATGTGGCGTATTAATCAAAGTCAGAAATCGTACATAAAACCTAATAAAAAAAAACAATGAACTTTCTCCATGTTTAGGACAATGCAGTGTAATAAGCTTTAGCTGACCAGCCGAACTTAAGTAGCTGTAAAACATTCTTTAGAATAAGAAAGAGGTTGTTTTTATTGTTGAAATTAAACATTTTTGTGGTGTTTTTATGGGAAGACATCAAACATGTATTTTCTATCTATTTGATGCCCGGATCAAATCCTCAGAATCTAGGGTTACAGGTTTCCATCTCAGTGCTATTATCTCCCCACAGGTAAACACTGAATTACACTGGATACCCCCCTGTAAGGTTTAATGGGACAAATCTGATGGGACGGCGGAGCTGCGGCTCTGATCTGCGTCTGCACACAGGTTAGTGATATGGAAATGAACCATACAGTTAGTCACCGCCTCGCAGTGTCGTCTGTTTGGCTTCCTCCCCATCTGTCCACATGCCCTCCTCACATCCTGCACAGGTCTTTGTCATACATGTGTGTGTGTGTGTGTGTGTGTGTGTGTGTGTGTGTGTGTGTGTGTGTGTGTGTGTGTGTGTGTGTGTGTGTGTGTGTGTGTGTGTGTGTGTGTGTGTGTGTAAAAGCAGACTGCTGGTCGGTGCTCTCCAAACCCCCATGGCCGTCACACAGCACATCGGCTGTCATAACAGACCTGACTCTCCCTCTGAGGCTCACGCATGGTTGAGTGTGATTAGGTTAAACACGCTCTCTGAAGTGACGTGATGTGATGTGGCATGGTATGGTGTGTGTGTGTGTGTGTGTGTGTGTGTGTGTGTGTGTGTGTGTGTGTGTGTGTGTGTGTGTGTGTGTGTGTGTGTGTGTGTGTGTGTGTGTGTGTGTGTGTGTGTGTGTGTGTGTGTGTGTGGACAGAAAGGGAAAAAAGAAAGTGAATGTACTGTATGTGTGTCATTTTTACGTGTTGTCATTTTCTTTGTGCCGTGTGCAGCCGAGAGTTTGTGTGTCTGTGACTCTTGAGGTGAGTGGCTCCTCGTTCTTCTATGTATATGTGTGTATATGTGTGTGTGTGTGTGTGTGTATATGTGTGTATCTGTGTGTGTCTGTGTGTTATCCTTCAATTCTGCTTTCCAAGACCGATTTTAATCAGATACACTATTGTTTGGCTTAGTTTAGACACGTGCACGCCCACACGCACAGTAGCTGTTTCTTTAGTGCTCACTACTGTCACAGTGGGGGCAACCTTCACAGGCACAAGGACACATTGCTATCAAAGGTAAATCCTCGTCCGTGTACTTCATAGTTGTTTCCTTTGTGAAGCTAATGACTCACTCGTGTCCTGTGAAAACCTGCCACCTTCAATCTGCTGTTGGAGCTTTAACAGAACTCTTCCCCCGACTGCAGGACGAAGCCTCGTGATGTGTTCTTCACTTACAACCCGTCACTTTAGATCCATCGGGGAGGAAACAAGATGTTTCCTCGATCTGATCTCATCGTGAAAACCTGTAACTCTGAGACCGAGCCTGTGCTGGTTCGACTGTAGGACGTGGTTCCAGCTGACAGAGAACATGACAGGACACGTGTACAGAGCGTCAGGGCGAGCGTGTGAGCAGAAGGCGTCGCTGTTACACTGAGCTGCATCTTCATCCTATATTTATCTTACACAGTAAAAATCACTGAGCCAACGAGAGTCAATATAACACAATCACAAAAATGGATTTACCCAGCACCGTTCACACCCAGTGTTGTTATCCTTTATGACTGTGGGGTTATTTGTAAAAATTACAACATAGAATAAACCACAGCTCTTAAACTTGTCACTTTGTGTATATATTGTGAATATGTGTATTCTCTGCAGTTATGCACACATTTTGTAGAACTAACAATTACAGTTTTAACGGTTCCCTGTAGAATTGTTGACGTTAGAGCGACACGACTCTGGATTGAGAATCACGATTCTCTCTCACATATTTATTTTCCAGTATAGATGTTGGCTCAGTTAGTTTCCTCTGGGGCTCGGACAGAGAGACAAACTCTCCTCTGCCTCTTCCTGTCACCAGCTCTGTTTCACTGCCAAACTGGAACTCGTCTAACTTCACACACACGTTTAATTGGGGGTCAATAACCCAACAACAGATACAAAATAAACAATATTAACAATAGCCAGAAACAAACTCTCTATTAAAACATTATCTATCTATTATATCGTATAAATTTGACCTTAGAGGCAGGGAAATGTTTGAAGTTGTAAAAATAATATTCTGCTAATGGGGAGAAGTTAGTTTGCTTCTGCTGAAGATTTGTTTTTCCTCATATTTTTAAAACCTTCACGCTCTCCAGCTCCCTCTCCTAAAGCCTCCACATCTCCCACCCTGCTAGTCAGCACGAGAGCTCTAACTTTGGCCTGACGCTTTAACCTGGAAACCACTTAGTCCTCTGTGAGAGGGGTTATGCCTCATTATGACAGAATAACGGAGCCAAAATGGAGCCCGATCCCTCCCAGTCGCTCCATAACAGTAATACTATCAGCGAGTGTGCAGCAGCCGGGGCTAATCCCGGCCATTTAATGTATAGCCACACACTGCACCTCACTCAGGGGCTGAGCAGCGGCTCATATCAGTATCCAACAGACACACACACACACACACACACACACACACACACACACACACACACACACACACACACACACACACACACACACACACACACACACACACACACACACACACGCTCTTCACATCCATGGAAATCCACATTCTCCCTTTGAACTGCCGCCGCTTATTTCTCCTTATACATAATACATAATACCATGCTCTCTCATACAGTAGTGCTCGGAAAATAATACAGGAAATATGGATGATCTTAAATATTTAGGCTACACACACACACACACACACACACACACACACGCCAAAAAATAGTGAACGCAATCAAATCCTCACATGCAGCAGCACGCCCACATTTCCGCTCCCTCTTTCCCACATCTGTATTTTTTTTAAGGTCAAATGCTTAAAAATGTGTCAATCCATACGGGTTGACCCTCGGGGTGGTTGGAGGCCCAGGAGGTGACACACAACAAGCCTCGCACAGCTTCTCTCCACATCTCCGATACATGCGGATCGACAAACAGACACACACAAAGTCGACACAGCGGCAAACGTCTAGCCAACGCGCGCCGTCATTTGTCTCTATTGAGCTGCAATTTATAAGTCGCCTGTCAACACTATCCGCTATGGCTGTCATTGCTCTGTGTGTGTCTGTGTCTGTGTGTGTGTCTGTGTGTAGTGGGGCTGTCATGCTTGATGCGTGGGGCTGCAGAGCCACGTCTGGTGTCCTTCAAATGACTTAGAGAAAATATCCCCCGCACCGCGCAGGATCAATGCACACCCACCCACGCACACGCAAGCACACAAACACACACACATCTAGACACACTACACAATATGCCTGAAGATACTCTGCCCTCCCGTATGCAGGCTGTATACATTTGTCAACAAAAATGTCCTCTGCAGCACCTTGAGGGGTCGACTGTAAGAAAACATTAACTTCACCCCCGACCCGGGCAAAGCAATCCCTGAGATGATCCTGGAAATCCTTCATAAATTATCTGAAGAAATAAGATCAACCAGCAGGAAAAAGGTCTGTGTTCATGGGGAATTTTGAAAACTCGGTGTGTTTCACTGGGACAAAATCTTCACGAACACTCCTGTAATGATTTTCGATGGCTTTGTAGGACGGTGAGATGCCCTGGTGGCTATTTTTTTTTTTTGTCCAAACACATTTAATTTTTCATTTGTCACTGTCACAGAACACCGACACCAGAATAAAACGCCCACCAGTCAGAAGAGTGGAGAGACGAAAGGGACAGTGACGGACATGTCGGGTTGTCGGATGAATCCTTCTCACTTTTTCCTTTAGTGTCACCATGAGGTGGATATGTATGTTTCTGATGGATATTCATATAATTTATCCCCTCAGAATAAACCGTATCAACTTAAATGATCTCGTAATTACCTTCTGGTTATGTTTTAACCCCTGTTCATCTGTTTGTAAGCAAGATTACCCCAAAAAACAACTCAACAGATTCACAAATAAATGAATCTGTGAAATAATTGAATGAATTTAAAGAAAATACACGTGGCTGCAGTCAAGACTATTAAAATGTCTTTTAAATATGAAATGCACACAGTATCCTCGTCTGTCTCTCTGAAAACATGTGTCACCGACCCTCTTCCTTTTGTGTCCGACTGTTTGTTATCCTCCGTCATTGTTTCGGCGGCTCACTGAAGCTGTAATCTGCCGCTGCCCCGGCTTATTAACAAGACTATTCTGGATATTTCCCCTCTGCGGAGCCGGCTGACTTTCAGCAGCAACTACAGATCCTCACAGAACTAGGATGAATAGAATTGAACCATCTGTGCTTCTTGTATTTTAATGTCCGTAAATTGCGGCTTAAAATGTGAATTTCTAGTGTTTACGTATTAATTTTCTTTCTGTCGATACGATATGAGGTTTATTTGCTCTACTAACTCTGAACAATTTCTATTCGTTGCTTTCTCATTGTATCTGCATCATTCTGCCTTCAGGTTTTGTCCCTGTAGCTTGAAAAGTTTGCTTTCCACTCGGCGCAAAACTCAACTCTTGAACTCCTAAAACCACCAAAAGGAACATCAGGTCTATTTGCTGCAGCTCTGTGATCATTTCTGGGTGACTTTAGAGTTCAGTCGGAAAACGGGGGGGGGATCAGACAGCTCGGTCTGCAGACACTCAGGCTATGATTTAGAGAATGAAAGGGAGAAGAGGGGAGATGGAAGAGGAGGGTAGATGGCAGGAAAAAAAAAAAAAGTGGCGAGAGTGACAGAAAGAGAGACCTCGAGGGAGGCAGGGCTGTGAGCAGAAAGAGGGCAGGAGATAAGAGGAGATTGGCGGCTAATGAGAGGGAAGTGGAGAGGGGAAGGATGCGTCGGGAGAGGAGACTGTGATGCGCTGCAGAATTATCAGCAAGGTTTGCACCAGATTTAGCGACTAACAATCAGCGAGGACATCTCCCCGCTGCCGTATATCTGTTACATCTGCTGTATCGGTACATCTGGAGAAGTGAGGGCGACACATTTGTTGCCACTTCAGAGATAACGACAACGTGGAGATCATCACAACAAATGCATGAAAATACTCACTGTGGAAAAGAAAAACACACTTTATAACCTCCTCCAAGGAGACGTGTTTTTCATCTGTTTGTTTGTATATTAATTGGCAGGATTACGCAAAAAAACTACTTGACAGTTTACTACAAAAATGGGTTCTGACGCGATTCAGAGCAAATTGCACGTCACTTGCTTGTACGCACACAACTGCAGCTGAAACTATGAGGTCAGTCTGTCTGCGTGGACAGTTACAACTTTATGGGCGAGAGCTACACAATGCAGTGACGAAGCCGAACACCCTGATGTTATTATGAGAAGTGGACATTTTCTTTTTGGTACAACTCTGGCAGGAAGAATTAGTCTTTGATTACAAATGCAGAGCACAGCTTTGACATGCCATGATAGGGCATTTGGGGAATGAGCTCTCAGAATGCCTTTTGAGTCGTGGGTGTGTTGGTTGTGTCGGTAGTTCAGTCAATCGTTACGATGGTGCAGGGAGAATGAGTGAGAGAGAAAGAGAAAGAGAAGTTTGAAGTTGAGGAGGGAAACGCACACTCGCATTTCTCCTCTGTTATGAAGGTCGAGAGAAAGGAACGAAAGACCCAGAGGAGGAAACTCAAGTCGACCGGAAAAGAAAGCAAGCGAGAACACACAAAAAGGTCTGCAACATTCAAAACGTGAAATGGAAAGAAAAGGAACCGGAGATTTACGAGAGAGAGAGATTTAATAAAACCGTTCAGCGTGTTAGGTTGAGTGAATGTGGTTAAAACATAACAAAACCACAGCAGCTGGTCAGATAAACATCTCAACCCCCCCCCTGACATTTGCTCTCCTGCGCCGGCCTCTCTCCCTCGTTGTGGGTGGCTCCGACTTGTTTACACTGACATTAAGGCAAACGCGCGCTGGCACTGCGTCGCCGTCACTGGCATCTGTGTTGACGTGCTGCAGCTGCCAAGTCTGCTTCAGCACATTCCTGTGATCCCCTGAAATGTGTTACTCTGCAATGTGAAACGTGGTCGGATGAGGCCAGCAGCCGAGGGTCAGTCAAAGGGCACACGGCGTCCGTCACAACGCCACTGACACCATTCCTGGTTCCCACACACACACACACACACACACACACACACACACACACACACACACACACACACACACACACACACACCATTAAACAACAAGCTGATTGGTGCCGAGTCAATCTGAAGCTGAATTAGAAGACAAGTGGGCCACCTGATGTACAGTACATTCATGGTTCAGTGCGTGTTTTCATGCTTGTGTGAACACACGCACACACACACACACACACACACACACACACACACACACACACACACACACACACACACACACACACACACACTCACATATTCTTAAGCCGTGTTTTCTCTCTCTCTCTCTCTCTCTCTCTCTCTCTCTCACCCTCCCTCGTTCTCGCTCGCTCGGTCTCCGGTGGGGTGTCAATGCAGATATAATTGGCACCGGCCCCATGTGGCACTGTAGTGACGAGCCACAGAAATCAAGGGCGCACAGATGTAAACAAACACCCTCTCTCTCACACTCCTGCACACACACACACACACACACACACACACACACACACACACACACACACACACACACACACACACACACACCCTGCATGTAGTACGTCTTTTCACTTAACACTCGTTCTGCAGGCTCCCATGATACTCATTTCCTTGTTTTGATTTCAATGTCACACTGATCCTATCTCCCTCCTCTGCTCTCTCTCTCTCTCTCTCTCTGCACCAAACACACATTTCTTCTCCCTCTCTCTCTCTCTCTCTCTCCCTCTTCCTTGTCTCTCTCTTTTTCCTCCCGCTCCACCACTTCCACCTCCCTCCCTCTCAGCCTCCTTCCTCCCTCTTGTGCTCTGATGTTTTTATTTCTCTCCACTTCTTTTCCCCCTCTCTCTCTCTCTCTCTCTCTCTCTCTCTTTCTCTCGCAGGCCAGCAACATGCAAATTATGCCCCACAAATGCAAATCCTTCCCTATCAGAGGAGACCTCCGGTGGAGTCCGCCCCGCTCAGATATTTACCCCCCCTCAATCCTTTTCCCTTCCCTGACAGAGGGCCATCGCTTCTTTGAAGGCTACCTGTGACAGCTACTGAAGAAAGTCCTACATTATTGACACAGACCAATGCATTATATCTCAGCGTGTGTGTAAAATGGAGATGTGTGTAGTTGTATTTGCATAATAATCCATGTAGGTGTTTGTTGGTGTACATTTACTGCATGTAGCCATCAGAAGAATCAGCCATTGTCCACATTGATATGACTACATGATATTTCTACATGGTCAGAATACAAATTTAACTTCTCCTGCACTTTCTGTGTAAGGAAATATAAGCTATATTGATTTTTTGTTTTTGTTTTCCAGAAAAGACAACCCTTTGACTTTCAGCCATCAATTTCCATGTCTACTCACTGGAGACATCACCGTCATGTAGCCTAGAAAAATGGGTACAAGCTGGATTTTCCCCCGTAGTCAGCAAACACACAAAGCGTTGATTGTGTTCAGGTTTTGTTCCTTTACAACACGGAGCATTGTGCTGTTGGGTCTGCGTTCCACTTGGAAATCAGGAGCTTACCAGCTCGGCTGCTGAGCTTCTGCATCCTGAGAGGAAGCGATTGAGCCGCGCTCGCTAGTGTTAGTGTCCCACTAAACCTCACTTCTTGTTTATGCTGTTTCAACACCCGCTCCGGCACTGTACGCTGCACCCGGCGTGCATTATTCATGTGTGTGTGTGTGCGCGTGTGCATGAATAAGAAGCACAGTTAAAAGGGGGATGACTTTACAGAATTATACTTTGTTAGTATGAAGGTTGCATTAACAGCAGCCTCAATAAAATAAATGGACATTTTAGCAGATGCAAGACGCTGCTACTTTCAACTGTCACAGTTTTCCATTCAGTTGTCGGGGGTGTTTTGTGTGCGACTTCCAAAACTCGTCTGTGACTAGAAAATATGGATAAAAGTTGCATCATGTGAACAAGACTTAACACGATGATTTCATCTGATTGGATATTTCAGGCGTCCTCAGAGGATTTTTGTTAAAGTTAACTTGGATTGAGGTTTTCCACTCTGATGCGACGCAGCAGAAGTCAAGTGAGGAAGTCGATTCCCCTGCTGAACTCACCTGACGGAGACTTGACTGAACAGAGACAGTTTCCGTGTCGCTCTGTGTCGCTCTGTGTCGCTCTGTGTCGCTCTGTGCTGCAGTCGGTGCCTCAATTAGATGCAATGTTTGCACGTCTGACATCAGCGGTAATATATCTCACACACTTTACCACTTTATGAAAACTCCCCCGAGTCCCTGCTCTCTATCCATGTTCCCCAGCCCTGAACTCAGGTGACACAGGCAATTTTTCATACATGCAACCATCTGCATACTGTTTTGTGTGTGTGTGTGTGTGTGTGTGTGTGTGTGTGTGTGTGTGTGTGTGTGTGTGTGTGTGTGTGTGTGTGTGTGTGTGTGTGTGTGTGTGTGTGTGTGTGTGTGTGTGTGTGTGGCGCCCTGACTGTCCTCAGGCCAGCTCTCCACACCAGAACGGAGCCGAGCAGCATCTGACCAGCTGTCCCCCTCACAGCTAGCAGCATGTTATCTCCTCTATCCATTCTCTCTATTCCCGTCTTACTTTAATATATCCAGCTCTCTCTCACCCTTTTATTCTTTGGTCGTTCCCTCTCTCTGACACACATTTGTCCCTCTCTTTCTCTTTCCTCCCCCTTTTCCTCAGACTCCCTTCTCGTATTCCTCAATCACCTCATCATCTCAGCTGGGACGGACCCTCCCTCCATAGACCATCATCATCATTCTCCATCTTCACAGTCTCCCCCCCGCCTCACTTGCTCCACCTCCCATTCCCCACATCCCTGTTGTCACTTGTCTAATTTAACCTCATCTCCATCTCATCTCCTCCCTCCTGTCTCCCTCCTCTCCCCCCGTAAACCTCGTCCTACGACTGTCCTCAAGAATGTCCGTCCACCAACCCCTCTTCCTCCCTCTTCTCTCCACATCACCCGTCTTGTGTAACCACAAAGAAATCTCTTGTCTTCCCGTCTCACTGATTGAGTCATTGTAACTGTCATATGACCTCAATACTTCTCCTTCTTCCCTTTTTCTCCCTTTTTCCAGCTTTAGACTTTACATCAAACCACGTTTTTCTTTTTTTGTGCCTCGGTTCATACATACTCTTACATGGAATTAAAAATATATCTGCCTTGGAAATCAGAGCAGGAGAGAAGTGGGAAGGCAGATCACTCTTTTCCCAGAGAGGAAACATGAGGATTTGGCTGCTGTCTTCATTAGGGAAAGGGCTCAGAACTTGTTCGGTCTATTTTCATCCTAATCAGCTCACGCCTCTCACTGCTCTCTAACTTTGTGCAGCGACAGCCACAGAGCAGCGAAGACAGCGTGTGGACAGATAAGTGGGAGAAAACTGTTAAATATGCACGATAACAGTTGCTGTTTAATGCTGTGCTAGAGATTTTTCATTTAGTTTGAAAATCCACTGGATAGGAACAGAAATAAAGAAAATAATGTTATTGTCCTGATGATCAGCAGGTAAAGTAAAAGTTACCATCGTCTGACTTTATCATATTAGTTTAAGAAGAGATTTATTTTTGTGGACATTTATTTTGTGCAGGACCTTATTTGTCACAGTTTTGTCATAATAGAAAAACACTGCCTTATTTTAGCATAGTAACGTTTCCAAGTGATGAATGTGAAAGTGAAAGTTTTTGTTAAATCACCTGCTGTTGCCGCTAAAGGGAATAAGTGATCACCACAGTCAGTAGGATTTGTCCTCTGGGAGCCATGATACGCTTTACCACATTTCATTGTAATACATTCAAGTGGTGTTACGGTATATTTCAGGATCTCTAAACCCAGTGGGATCATCCTCTGGTGACCATGAATCTTTAAAAAAACAAACGGTATAATAGTTGACATACGTATAAAACTGCTACAGCACAGAATCTATTTCCAAGCTTTTACTTATGTATTTAAATAGTCTCATAGTGTTTTCGCCCATTTACAGGCAGCAACGACACCATTATGCAGACACAATACATTTACTACATATCATTGACTGAAGATGCTGAATGCGAGTTTGAATCCCTGCTTAATGCACCAAGTAGTGAAGCATGAAAGTCTTTTTTGATGAACCCAGAAATTCAACTCACGGAGAAGGAGAATAGATTCAGCCGAGAAATCTCCCCTGAAAAGTTTTTTAATCTAAACTGTGAAGGGATAAAGATTCATCTGCATTTATAACCATCTGTCTGCCGTGCCTTCTTCTTCCTGTCGGTCTCGTTCGCTCGCACTCATCTCCGCTTCTCCTCTCTCTCTCCCTCCCTCTCTCTCTCTCTCTCTCTCTAATTGGCCTGGAGGATTAAATGTGTTTAATTAAGAGGTGATTATGTGTAGACGGCTGACACAGCAGGATCAGGATGGCTTCATCCCATTGTCCCGACTGTCATCGCCCTGTACCCCCATTCCAACCCCCAGCACACACTGAGACCTTCTCCTCCATATGTCTGCCTTGTTTATTCCTAATTTAACACCTCTCCCACTGTCATTTCCTCTTTCTAACGTTACCAACTTATCCTTTTGCAGTTATGACTCTTGCTCCTCACGGATTTAAAGCTCAGGAGTGATTCATTAAATAAAATATGTTTATCCCAACATACAATTTATATTAAAGACCAAGAAAAACGCTGTTATACTTTCTTCCATATGTACTGAAATGCATGTGTATATTTCAGAGAGTCTGATTATATATATCATTTGGAAGATTTACCAAGACAAAGCAACGTGAGAAAGCAGAGGAGGGTTTAATGGCTGCGGAGAGAAATGGAGGGAGCGAGGGAATGCAGTGCAGAAAACAACAAAGTGCTAATAAGCAGCGCGCAGGGTGAAAAAGAGGCCAAAAACTTGTTTATTGCAATTGGGGGGAAGATGAAAGTGAAGGGATGAGCCTCGGCAATTTCCTCTTTGTGTGTAAATGCTGCACGTGCAAGTGCATGTGTGTGTTTAAGAGCGTGAAATAACAAAAATTGCACTTGAATGAGTCATTCGGGAACCAGAGCACACGGTAAATGATAATTGATCGACTTTCTGGATACGGCTGCGCTGATGATTAACTTGATCGTAAGTGGTTTACAATGAACTCCTTCATCTGCTACACACAGTCACATGAGTCAACCTGGTTACGGATACAACGGGACCGAAGCAGTTTCCTGTTAAGCCTAATGACGAGGACCAAATTGCGAGGCAACGGGGACCTGTGTCCTTGAAAACATGCCATCGCTCTCAACACAAATGAGCCCCCAGGACATACTGTACGCCCACTAATTTGAGTCTCAATCCACTTAAGACGCACAGGGTTGTGTTGACGTTGTATGTGTGTGTGTGTGTGTGTGTGTGTGTGTGTGTGTGTGTGTGTGTGTGTGTGTGTGTGTGTGTGTGTGTGTGTGTGTGTGTGTGTGTGTGTGTGTGGTCAGAGCATCCAGAGGAAGAGTGAGACAGATGGGTCACGCAGCGTTTCCCTCAGTGGTTTTGGAGCTGGAGCACGGCTAATTACATCCTGATTAAAAATGACCTGTCTGTCCCTGCGCCTCATGACACATGTGAGCTTGTATGTGTGTGTGTGTGTGTGCACATGTGTTTACAGCAAAAGAGAGTTAGACCCATGTGTGTGTGTGAGTGTGAGTGGGGGTGTGAGTGGGGGTGACAGGAAGAGCACTGAGAGTGGATGTACATATTTGGGGTCTTGATGGTGTCTCTCATTGGATATTAAGGCTTTGCCCCTGTTCTCTCGATTAATCTGCCGCCTTGTTTCTGACTCGCTCTCGATTTGGAGAAAAGTAATTCAAGTAATTATTGAAGACTTTAAAAGTTAATAAATAGAATATCAGTTATTACAGTAAATACACTATAAAAACTGGCGTGTAAAGAAACAAAGACGTGCGCTGAGGACTGACCGTTGTTGGAGCGCAGAGCCCTGGCCGAGATGCCGTTGGTGCCGATCGGATGATGAACCCCGGTTCCGTCCACCACTCCTGCCTCCCCCGGCTGCTTCAGAAGCTCCGTCAGAGTCCTGGAGGGAGAAGAAAACACACATTTACAGCTTCCTGCAAACAAGCTGAGAAGAAAACACGACTTGAAACGTTGTGGATTCTCACATGTGTACTCAGCACACAGGAAGGAGACAATGAAAGTGGAGGAGGGCTGAGGGGGGAGCGTTAGATGTGAGTTCGAGTTGGGACAGAGGGAGGAAGATGATAATAAATGCACATGAAAATAATTTGAATGTACATTAATCATATCCAATCAGCCTTCATCTACCTGAGGATGAAAACGGGGGTTTGAAACAAAATTGTGATCATTGAAGATCGTGCCCACAAAAACAAACCCAGACAGAGACGCTCGCAGTGAAATCTGAGGCGGTGTCGGAATCGAGGATAAAAAGGATAAAGTCTCTGGATGTTTCCCAACTGGTCGCGTCAATCATTTATAAAAAGAAAAACGACTTCCCCTCTTGCCATCTTTTTATTGTTTGATGCCTCCTCAAAACTGGAGCAGGGGCAGGAAGCAGCCTTCCAGCGTGAAGACCCTGACGCAGGAAACTGGGATTCACACTGTTTTTGGTCGATTTTGTTCAGTTTACTTATTTGCTAGCTCTCATTTCAACATGTTTACAGAACTCAATTAGTAATTGAGTGTAAAAAAGGTGGTTTCAGCCATGTTCATCTGATTTTGTCTCATACGAAACGGCTTCATCGCTGTTTAAGTGATCGCATTTTGTTTGCTGCTATAAACATCCCATGGAAAACACGAGGAAACGACTTCTACTTCTTTTAGAGTGTCAGCTCCGCTCCTAAAAACTAGAAATGCCCTCGGAGAGAGTTTTCCAATCATCACTCACATGTTAAATTGCTCATCAGTGGCGCTGGTCCTGACCCCACCCCCTACCAACGGGCCAAGATGAATCCAAATTGGATTAAACTAACCGACAGACAGACAAATACCACTGATTAAAAACACCCAATACCACAAAGAAAAGCTAAAATAACCACACATCCTGTACACAGCTCCCCCCCCTTGTTTGAAAAGTTTGATTTCATTTCCTCTGTTGACCTCAAACTCTCTAATTGGCTCCGCAAAACTTTGCAGCGTCTGCACATATTAACGAGGAGTAAAAGTGAGGGCTCAGCATCAACACGTCACCGTTGACAAGGAAATTACAGCAACATCGTCAACAAATCAGCCGTGACCCCGAGAGCCGCTATCGAGAGACCCATGAATATTTCCTCACCGTTAATCTCGCTGTGGAAACCTTGGCACAACCTTCGGAAATGCAACGGAGCAATTGTCTTTTTTTATTAGCCCGCTGTGAAATGACTGCCCGTGGTCACGAGAGCAGTGAGCATAAAAAAGCATGAACACCAGCGCAATACAAAGCAGTAGATCTGCAACGGGGACAAAGGATTTAATACGTGGGCAAAGTTGTGAGTTTTATTTTATTTTGTTTGTGTCATTTTTCCCAAATGAAGGCACAAAATGTTCAATGGTAATTAGTTCAGCAGCGACTTTTGGCTCATGCCTGTAGTAACTGAACTCTGGATAACCCCCTGACATTCTCTGGAGGGGCTGTGTGTGACAACGCAAATGTCAGTGTCGGAGTTTCACCCGTCTCCTCGTAAAAACTCCAGAAAATGCCTGAATGAGCCCATGTGAGAACACAGCGGGACTCAAAACTTTAAAAAAGGACTAAAGGAATACTGACATCCCAGGATGAAGCGGTGCGATACACGTAGTAGAGACTGATGAAGATGTCAGGAGAGCCTCTGGTGACGAAGGCCAAGGCCAGAGTCGATGTGCTGTAAAGAAAAACACATGATCTCCGCAGCAGGATCAATCGGTCACGTCTCTGCCTGCAGCTAAACGCTCCGGAGATTTCTTTGTTCATGTGAGAACGTCTGGACCCGATTGTGTGGACGTCCTCCGGAGCTCATGACTGACGACGGCTGTAGCGATGCCAATTTATCACAATATGACACGTCATTACTTATCAAAGCTCATCTACTCAACATGAGTGGTACACCTCACCCCGTGGAAACAGTTGTTCAATGTGCTCTGAGGTGATTTGAGTTATCTCATGTTAAATGCAGATGCTGCGATGTGATAGAAACTGGCCATGTGGGCTTTTACCAGCCGGGGAGCAGAGACTTTAAGTAACTGCACAGTGCAGCACAAAATCTAAAGTATCAGACAGGGGGGTGAAAGAAAAAAAAATTTAAACTGGTATTTCGTTTTTTCCTCCCTTGACACAGTTCTCGCAGCGAAGGTGCCATTAAGCAATATCCCGCCGCTCCAGTGGAGCTGCACAGCGACATGTCAGTCGTCTGTGGTTGTGCTCTGGGCGGCTCCCTGGTGTCTGTGGGAAACAGGGTGTTGCTGAAAAGCTTTCAGCTCGGCACAAACTCTCCCGGACAAATTAATGTTCGGGAGAAAGTTTATTTGATATTAGTCTCCTGCTGGAATTGATAAATAATCTCATCTGTCCCCCCCCAAAACATGTAAATCTGTGGAAGGTCAGTGAAAATTAATTTATATTTACAGTGGCCCTGAAGAGAAAATCACAAACACACAGATGGGAAAACACGACAACAAATTACAAAATTACACAATCAAGACAAGATCTTTGTCGTCAGCAGGTGCCTCCATTTTTCAATAGAAATGAATGTTGTTGTGTTATGTGACTTGTTATGTGATTTGTTGCGGTCATTTGTAATTTACTGTTGTGTTGTATGATTTGTCATTGTGTTCTGTAATTTACTGTAGTATTATGTGATTGGTTGTTGTGTTGTATGATGTGTTGTGTTATGTGATTGGTTGTTGTGTAATGTGATTGGTTGTTGTGTTGTATGATCTCCTGTTGTGTTATGTGATTGGTTGTTGTGTAATGTGATTGGTTGTTGTGTTGTATCATTTGCTGTTGTGTTGTCTGATTAGTTGTTGTGTTGTCTGGTCAGTCAGTGTGTGTTGTGATGTAAACTTCAGGGCCACCGTCCATTGACTGTATAAACATGGAGAGTGTGTGCGGATGAGAAACACACAACCTGGCCACACACATGCATCTCAATTGACCTTTGCATTTTCTGCCTGCTGGCCCAATCCATTTTCTCTCTCTCATCTCATTAATATCTGTCCACATCCAGGGCACCACTTCATTTGTCTTCCCCCCCCCATCTCATTCTGTGGGTAATAAAGTGAGCTGAAGCTGCATCTCCTCGTCCCCCCCCCACCCCACCCCGCCACCCCTCGCTCTGTCTCTCCCCCCCGTCCCCTGCAGAATGTTTAAGAGCGCTATTGTTGCGTACTTGTACTTCTCTCCACCATCCATCTCCCTGAAAACAACTTCTCTTTCTTTCTCTCCTCTTCTGACCCGTCTTATCTTCTAAACTTTCTGTGTCTCCCCCGTTATCTCTTGCCCTTTGTCATTTTCGTTGCTACGAGCCTTTTATCTTTCCCTGTTATCACTTTCTCAACCCTGCGTCTCTGCCTTTCTTCTCCTCTCAGGCCTCCGATTGTGCCTCGCTCGCACTCACTCGCTCATCAGTGCGTCTGGTCCGTCTCTCAGCGTCTCACCCTTTAGCCTAGTTTCTTTCTTTTCCTTTCTTTCTCCTCTCCATAGTATTCTCAGGCCTCCCTCCCTCATTTCTCTTCCCTTCCCGCAGGAAACTGTCACATAAACTATTCCAACTTGCAATATTAGCATTATTGAAATGATGGAGGGCAATATTATGACATCAGAGCACGGCACACACACACACACACACACACAGAGAGAGAGAGAAAGAGAGAGAATACAAATTTCTAACACGTGACAGACGCAAAACTGAAAAATAAGACGATAAAACATTCCTGCAGCGCAATTTATACGTCATGTCCCTCCTCCTGCTGCTCAGCCCAAACACAACACCTCAATTCAGTCTTCTGGACGTTTTCCTGTGCGACAGAAAGACAAACTGTCTGAAAAATGTTCTGGAATTGTCTCCAAATGGCTTGAATGACTCAAAACATATGGAAAAAGTCCTAAAAGACGACTTCTACCTCCACCGGCTTTGCACCCGATGCTGTGAGCAAAACCTCTACTTTCATTCTGTTGCATGAGGCAAAGGCGCAAACACTATAAGTTGCAGAGAAATTGGAATCCAGTGTGAAACCCACATGAGAATAGCATCTATCCAGTCTCTGTGCCGAGGCAAGTCTGGCTCTTTCATGATAGGAGGAGAAGCAGCGAGTGTCGCTGCAAACAAAACATATATGAACGAGGAGAGTACAGAATTCTGTAAACTCACACAAACGACGATGGCTGCAGTGCACACGACAAAATCCCTCTTTGAATTTACAATTTCCTGCCAGCAGATTCCACTTCAGTCTGCGTCTTAGTGCATTTCCCCACATGTTCCAGGGGCATGAACGGAAAAAAGTTATGAGCAGGTGAATGAACACCGAATGAGCAGGTAAATGGCATCAGGTTTACTGAACAGGCGTCCTATTGTAATCTGTGTTGATGCAGATGTTGATGCTTTCCACCTTCACATTCGGGCTCGACCGTGTACGGACGAATCGGAGAAGTTGCCATTTCCAAGCAATTACGCTCCTATTGTGTGTAGCTCGACCTCTAAATGACCTGTGTTACACAAACTGTTTCGACCAAACTTGGCTGCAGTACGAAAGCAATTCCCAGCTGTTACCTTATCTGGACAAAAACACATACAAACACAATTGGCTGGACGATAAGAAAGTCCCTCACCTAAAGTGAGAAGTAACTGGAAGTGTGGGTTGGAGTATAAGAGCTGTGGTCCTTTCTGGAATAAACAGACCCTTCCTCTTCAATTCTGCCTCCGCGTATACTTCATTACAGAATTCTCTTCAAGACGCCATTACTTTAGTTTTCGTCAGTGATTAATGAGTTTTACAATTTGCCTTCAAACAGTCCACACCAGAGAGAGGATGAAGCGGAGCTCGCGGGAGCCGGGTTCCGCTCAGCGGGCGTTCAGATCCTCCGCCAATCAGTTAGAAAGTGGTCTGTTAAGGAGGCCTCTGAAGGCTGGAGCTGGTTTGGCCTCTTTCAGTGCCGGGGCTGCACAACAAGCAGCTCGAGATAAATAGCGGCTGTGAACTGTGAATCAGTGTAATGAATTTCATGAGGTCTGCATTCACACAAAGCCTTGGATCAGCCTCATTTCCAGTTAAATTACTGCAAAAGGAATTTCCCCCCCTCTAATGCATGAGAGGATATGAATGAAATGATTAATGGAAGTACTTTTTAAAACTCTCAAACAAAACCTATTTAAGAGAGGGAAGTAAATAATCCACCACTGAGAGTTTTATTCGTGGAACTTCTGGAAAACTCCTCTCCAGGCGATTTGACGGACGGCTCACGATCAGCTTTATCCCGACTGAACGATCTCAGAGTGAGAAAACACAAAACACGACAAGCGGCTCCTCGTGTCGCGCCCACAACTTGATTTGATGAAACATGAAAACTTTTTTAAAAAAGGAGCCAGCAGCCACGGTGCTGCTCCAACTGATAACAGTGACAAATTAAAAAACCCATGAGCCCACTGACTGAGCACGAGTGCGTTTCCAAAGTGAAGCTGTTTTAATACGTGCGGTAATTGCTTCAAATGGAGTCGGCCATCTACCGCCGCGGAATCTTTTCAGTCGGGCGCAATTAGCGATCGTTCAGACGTCCGTGGGAAAAACAATTAGCCTGTGAAAGCTGCTCTGATAGTCAGTGGGGGGGAACCTGCTTAACATGTGGCGCTCGATTGGACTGTGACAATCCAGGGAAGTCTTTATTACTTTATTTTATTACTTTATTTGACAGGGACGGAGCAGATTAATAACAGTTCTGCAAATATGCCAGAGTTAGCCACAGAGGAACTTTCATATTGAGTCCCCATCTCTTATTTAAAACAGACTAAAGCAGAGAGAAGGATAACGTTTTTAAATACATGTCTATAAATATAATCCGTGGAAAAACAGAGTTTATGATGTAAATCATTGTAATTTACTAAAGTTAATTCAACCTCTCTGACAGATTTATTCACTGACATTTAACTGTTTGGTACAGTATAGTTATTTTACTCAAATAATACAAATTATTTACATGAATAATACATTTTTGTATACATTAATAAGACATATTATCATATCCATTCACACATATGTATTTAAGAGTCAAAATGTTATTCACATCACGACAGAAAACTAAAAAAAGTGATTTTACATTTACATGTTTTTATGTGTTGTTTACCAAATCATATCTTGGCTCTTTTACGGTGTTTCATAGTTATTGTTGTTATGTTTGTATCTTGTTTTTTCTTCTAATTGCCTTTAACCAAATTGCCTTCTGGATTAATAAAGTTGTATATGATTGACACAGAGCTCACTGGTTCAGTATCAGACCTTTTGAGGAAGTTGGTTCAAACACATTTTACTTCACCTCGTCCCTAATAGGACGGCCATTTTGTTTCCCTGGTCAAATTTAGCATTGATGCAGTCGAACCCTGAAACCAAACCGCTGCAGCCACCGTTTGTTCTGCAGTGGCAACGTGCACTTTTTGTTTTTCAATTGTCAAAGAGCGTTAAAAGTTAAAGTGAGAAAAAAGACTCCACGGTCACGTTTAAAGACACTCACTATTGTGCTCCACACACACACACAAACACACAAACACACACAAACACACAAACACATTCACACCCCTGGGTCTATAACACAGTGCTCTGTAGCTGAATCACTCTTCACTGTCACAGCAGGTTAGTTTACATTACGAGGCACCCCACGGATGATTCTAGGGGCCTGTAACCAAGTGAGGAGCACACAGATACAACCCTGCTGTTTTCAAACACTGATGCTGTATAATTGTGTGTAGCGCTGCTTGTTGCCACCCGAGCAGCCTACACAAACAGAAAAAAAAAAAACACACATCAGTGCTCGCACATTGTCAAACACAGACACACACACACACACACACACACACAGCCGCTGGTCTCCTACCTACAGTTGTGCCTAGAGGGAGATAATTGATGCCACTCGGGTGTGACTCACCCCTTAAATTCTCAGGGGTGGTAATTTGGAGAGGTTACAGTGGGTGGGCGTTGTACGGGTATGTGTGTGTGTGTGTGTGTGTGTGTGTGTGTGTGTGTGTGTGTGTGTGTGTGTGTGTGTGTGTGTGTGTGTGTGTGTGTGTGTGTGTGTGTGTTTGCGTGCGGTCCTCCAGGGCAGGGAGCGTGAATTTCAAAATAAGCACATGAGTGAAGCAGCAGGAGGACGTACGAGAGTTTGCGACCACGCAAGGGCTGTTTTTCTCTTTGTCCCTCTTTGATTACAAATGGAAAAAACTGCAAATGAGAAAAACAACAACAGAAATCCATTATCGCCTTATGACCAAATGATCTGATCATCCGCCCACTTAGGGAACGTTACTCACTGTGCTTATGTGTTTTGTTTTTTTACACTTTGCAGGATTAAGCAGGATTTCCGCACTCACTTACATGTCGGCGACAATGAGCAGCTTCTCCAAACTGTGGGATTCTTATGTAAATGAAGCTGAAGTTCAGAGTTATTGTTATAAAGCTGCTGCCTCTGAATGGGATGTTTGAGCCAGAATGTGAAATAAAGCTTTTGTGGGTAAGAGGAGAAACGAGAGAGAGAGAGATGCTCAGATATAGTGTGTGTGTGTGTGTGTGTGTGTGTGTGTGTGTGTGTGTGTGTGTGTGTGTGTGTGTGTGTGTGTGTGTGTGTGTCCGTTCTCTGTTAGTTTATCTGTCTCTTTATCTCTCCCCGCTTCTCTTTGTCTTGTGGCGTTATGAAATGACAGACCCAACACTTGAAGTCTCACTTTATCAGTAATCCACTGCAACACACACACTCACACACACACAAATACACACACACACACACACACAGATAGTAGGCTAAATGGGCACTGTAGTGGCACAAGTGGTGGCATGCATCTTCTCAGAGGGGATCTGATACACCAGTCTCTCTGACACATAAACATCCGTGCACTGATACATGCGCACACACACACACACAGACACACACACGCGGAGCGGACATGCTGATATGTTTTAGCTGCCAGATAGTGCACCCTTGTAGGCTTGGTACAGAGCCTGGATCTGTCTCCCGCCCTGCCTTACTCCGATTAGAGCTGACAGCTGCCAAATAATGTCCCTTGGCATGGCCGAGTGCCTGCCATGCCAGGGCCTGTGTGTGTTTATTCATAGTCTCATTGTGTGCGTTTGCATGTGTGTAACCGCACATCGGAGGAGTTTCACTTAAAAAATTTGGAACAAAATGGTGTCTCGGTACTTGATATCAAGTTTTGAGGTCACAGGGAACGTTTGAGGTTATTCAGACGGTTCAGTTAAAGTCAGTGTTGATAGTAGGGTCACATGTTTAGGTCGGTCTCTGGCAGCGCGGCACATACAACACGGCAGCAGCCTCGGACTCTGTGGGTCAAACGCTTCTCTCTCGTATTCTGTGAGCCAACAAAAAGCTGCAGTGGATTTATTCTCTGCTGCGTCACAACACTCTTCTGTTCACATTTCACTCTCAGGTCGACTGAGGAGCTTTTTATCCAAACGCGGTTTTCTCCAGGTGAATTAAGAAAATCAGACCCGGTTTCATCTAAACGAAATATAATTCCAGAAGCAACTAAATGAGCAAACTGTTCATATCCACAAAGACGGTGCAGACGATCATGTTACTTCATGCTAAGAACACAAGCTATCACATGAAAGGCCCAGACGAGGATACCATCCTTCAAACTGGTCCTTTATTCATGTGATTTGGAATTTGTTTGTCCCTGGAAATGCTCTGAATAACAAAAATAGACACCAATCCTTCATAATCCAATTTATATGATAAACTGTATAACAAAGAAAAGCAACAAAAATGTACTTGAGAGAAGCAAAAATCTGTAAATATACACAATTTTGTCATATTTTTCTAGCTGATAAACACACAATTGATTCTCAAATTAGTCGACTGATTATTTTATCTGTTTATTCAACAAATCGCTTTAATCTCTCAATTATATGTATCATGATACGTGGAAGGAGCAATAAACAGGCAACTGAATAGAAAAATAAATAAATAAATAAATTAAAGCCAGAATGTTGGAAGAAGCATAAACCAGTCGCTGGCAGGATCTCAGTGCTAAAGCTGTGGAGCTGCCGCGGATGATGTCACAGAAAAAATACCATATGTCAACCTCTGAGTCACCGCCTGCACTCATTATTTTGGGCTGTCTTTATTTTAGAAACAACGAAACACACACACACACATACAGATTAATTCTCCTCAAGGGATTTGTTCTCAAACAGTCATCAGTGTGACGCACACATAACCCATGCATGAATACACCTACACACAGACACACACACACACACACATACTCGTCTGCTAAGTATCTATCACCCGGTGGAGCCTTGGACGTTATTGATTTCAAACAAGTTCTCAGTATGCTCTGATCTCACCGTCATCCATCACCACACCCAGATGGACAGAAAGGTATCGACCTATTTTTATTAGATATCATTGACTGTCAAAACAGCTGGAGCACCTCTGGGTGCAGGGGAAGTCGTTGGAGCTCCTCGTCAAACGGAATAGAATACAGTAGATCTCATGCTGCTGTGAATTACTCAAGCTTTATGTAACCGAGTGTGCGGAGGTTTTTAACTTTTGTCTCGCATCCGTGTGCTGAAACGTCTTTTATTATGATGTTGGAGTTTTCATGACTCATGGCAGGAGTGTTCCCATTTTAACTTGGACTGGAATTAACTTTACTTCAGAGATATTTCGGATCCTCTTAAAGTATAAGTGTACACATTGACTATGTTAACACAGATATTCCAATATTAACCAGATTAAGACACATTTAGAAATGTGGAGTATTCCAGCTTTATATAGACATGTAAACGTTTTCATCACATTATAAAATTACCTGTTGGAGACTTTGCAGCATTTTGCAAATTGGAAACACATCAGTTACCGACTGCTTGGGGACGAACGACCGAGGTTGTAAACAAGACGTCTGGATCTAAGAAGACGTCACATTTTGGAGATGTGCCTCAAATGTTGCTGCAAGGTGTTTAGTGAGGTGACAGAAGAAAACAGACGTAGTAGCTCAGATGTACAAGGAGACTCCGATGAAGGACAACAAACTGTGGCTGAGAACATTCAGCATCGTTTTCTCTCTGCTTCATTTAGCTCAGATCCTGCACTCGAGTCTTAAAATGTTATTTAAAACCCTGTAAATTAATGTTTTTTTTTACTAATTTGATGCATTTCAGCTCCTCTTTTGTGATGAGTTAATTGCTCCTGTGATGATGATGACGAAAATCCAATTCATCCGTCAGCATATGCAGTGCAACAAATTGACGCGATGCAATGAATGCAACAGAAAGCAACACACACACACACACACACACACACTCAGAAAAAGGCTTAGCAACGCAGCGCAGCAGAAGTGGGAGCCAGGTGTCAACCTGTGTTTAGCTCACATATACTCACACATGCACAGATAATCCCTTCATGCTGCATTCAGCTCAAAGTTCAGCCTCGTACACAGACACACACATCAAACCTGCGCGCAATATGTAGAGTGTCACAGCGTTTACACACACACACACACACACACACACTCACACAGAGTGAGAGAGTGCAAGGACACACTCGCAGTTTAATATCAGAATGTATAAGCAACTCTGTCATTCAATTCCTCATTTGTCATGAAATCAAACGCACACATGCACACGCACACACACACACACACACACACACACACACACACACACACACACACACACACACACACACACACACACACACACACACACACACACACACACACACACACACACACACACACACACACACACACACGAGGAGCCTGAGGTCGGCTTTTCCCTTCACGTGAGTGAGTGCATATACCTACAGGATGGATCACATCAATGACTCTAATCTATCAGCCTGTCTGGCTTGACTGCTTCTAATTCCATCCACACACACACTCCTCCCTCTCTCTCTCTTTCCTCCTCTTCCTCCTCTTCCTCCTCTTCCTCCTTCCCATTCTCTCCACCTGTATCTTCTTCCTCATCATCTTTTTCGTACGTCCGATTTTCCTCGGAGGTTTTGAATCAGTCCGTCCCACTTGTGTCATTTTACTTCTGACCTCAGTCTGCATTCATCCTCTTTTTATAACCTACACTACTTGGTTGACTTTCTCTCCCACCTGTTAAGGTTTCATTACTACACACACACATACATACACTATTCCAGTGGCTACAACATAAATATATGAATACAGTAAATATTCACTTCATATGATATTATCTTGTATATTTGTACCTTGCTATTTGTCCTCCTTTGTCTCCTTTTGTACTCAGGGTTAGTGTACTTGGTGTACTTCTTTGGATTGTATTTACGACAATGATTCATGTTTATCCTTGTGTTCTCGAATCAAAGAAAATAATTCACATTTAAACGTTCAGTCATTTCCAGCGCACTCGCACAATGGTCGCCAACTGAGCGGAGAGAGCGACAGATTAATGGAGTGATGGTTTGAAGAATTAACTTGCCCACTTGTCTATTTTTATTTAAATGCCAATTACTCAATTTCTTTCACCAGTTAATCTGAACTCCTACATTTTCCGAGCTTTCCATTTGACTCAAAGTCACTCCCTCTTTCCGCTGTTTCTTTCTTCTCTTTGTACTCTGACGACTATCTCCCCCAATCCCTCCATTTCCTCTTTCTCCCCCCCAACTTCATGTCCATCCCTCTTTCCTCATCTCCCTCTCTCTCTCTCTTTTTTTGGTCTAATGGTCTCTCCTTATCTCCGCTGCCTCCTGACTGCCTCTCCCTCTCTCCCCCCCCTCTCTTTCTCTCTCGCCCTCTGTTACGTGTGCTGTTTAGCTGCGCTTAGCTTCACCTGTCAGCTTGGATCAGGGCTGTGGAGCAGCAACATGACAAACTGCCCTCTGATTCACTTACACGCACACAGACACACACATATAAGCGCACACACACACTTGTAGCATCTTCTCCTCCCGCCTTCACCACCCCACCCCTCTTTCATCCCGCTATCCCCTCTCTCTGGCTTATTGCTTTGTGTCCATGCACACTTGCAGTTACCTGCAGGCCTGTCTTAATACCAACACTTTTAAAGGAATGTACTGTTTCCTCCGTGCCTTAAGATGTGAACACAGACGACAAAATAAAACACGTGTCCCTGGACTGATTGTAGACGATGTAAATGATCCGGTGGCTCCAGAGGGAACATGAGGAAAATCGATTGTTGAATAGTAAATCATCTTAATTGATATATTACTAATTCTTCATGGCTGTGAAAGAAAAAGTCTCAATTATGATACAAAGATTTTAAAGTTGTTGCATCGGGACACTGGTTTCCGAGGTATTAATTAAATGGGCACTCCACTGAATAAAAATAGGTGCATCATGGGTTATATCACGAGATTAGAAGCGGACTCTCCCTCTGGGTGCGTGTGCAGCACATTTCACTGCAACAAGGTTTTTTTTTGGTATAATCACTGTATTTCCTCTGATAAAAGTTGGATTATTTTCTCAGCTAAACGCCAGGACTCCACGGACTGAAGCATCTTCTGGTCCTGCAACGATAACAATAAAAACCTCGTTAAAACTAATGGATTCAGTCAACAGCAACGCGGGAGCGCTTTTATTTTGAAACGGCAAATATTTAAGTTTGTGAGATATTCGACAGAGAGAGATTATTTTCGCAGAGGAAACAGGCGAGACCCTGGAGACTCTCCAGAAGAGCAGCGAGGCTCACAACCTGAAAACAGCTCACACATCCACCGTAGCCCGGGGGGGGGGAAGAGGTCACCTAACTAAATGTGCAACGTTACAATCGCCCCACAAATAAACGTGGCTTCGTCTACTGCTGCCTTTCTCTGCTATTGGCTGATATTTGAATCTTACGGAGGTGAAGAAGGTATGAGAAGCAGAAAGGTCCCGTTAATATACCACATCTTCAAATTCAGTTTAACAGTCAGCTGCACAGTGGTATTTAAAAACTGAGTACTTTTCAAAACGGGTCTTTGCACCATGAAGAACTGTGCACCGTGGAAAACTCTCTGCAAGCTGCTATTATTTTTCCACTCAATCACTGCAAAACATGCAAAATCCCTCAGAGCGACCTTCCTGCAGTTTACATTGTCGTCTGCATTAAATATACATACATTTATTAATGTTGAAAGAAGTATTTAATCTATTGTAGAGATTTATATTGAACCAATATTGCTTTTCTTGCTATGAAACGACCACGATGCTTGTCTGTGCTGTATGTTGTTGATCCCCCCCCTCTCTAATGAAATCAGGTTGGGCCGACATGTAGGCAGAGAGTGCGTATTGATTGGTTGCCTTTGAAAGGTTCCTATAGCTCTCAGAGAAAAGAAGGGGCCATAAATCCACTTAATGACTGGAGATAGGAGCATGAGCTGAGCCGGTGGGATGCTCATCACTTCGAGATGGATGGAAGGCAGAATACAGACACACTTACAGACGGGATGTAAACAACAGAAAGTAGTTAAATTATATGCAGAGTGCCGATGCGCTTGTGTAAATGAATACTTATGCACATACAGATGAGGTGCATGCTCAGACAACCTGTGGTCTCCTGACACATGAAACAGAGGCATAGGAAGAAAATGCAAAGCCCAGGATTTACTGCCCGTCTGTTTTCACTCACTAATTGACTGACTGATAGAGCAGAAGCTGCAAATACCAGACCCTATATACACATCTCATTAAAGCTATAGTATTGTATTTGGTAAAAGACAACGTGCAACAGTTGACTAATGTCCTGCAGGGGGGGTGCCGACTGGCTCTGTACCTGCCAGGTCAATGTCAGGGTGAAGGAAACACAAGCAACATCTTCAGGCAGATGAGGAATGTCATTCTGTTCAAGAGAAATGGACAAGCAATATTTTCTTGTAACCTAGTTTGAAGGGAACGTGATGAAAAATGCAAATCTCAGGCATCGTTACAGCAGGAAACGACTGCGCTGGAAGGACAAATGTGCTCGGATCAACTTAACGCTCTTCGACGGAGTTTGGGGCCCGATAAGCAGCTTTCACCAGATCCCATTCTGACAGACACAAGTTTTGTCGTGACAGAGCTAACAACCGAGAGGCTGAAGCCTCATTTAGGAGGAGAATATATGTGAAGGAGCCTTGTTGCTGCTGCCGAGCTGAGAGAATTCAGAGAGACAAAGGAAAATAGTTCCAAAGTGTCAGTTTGTCTCCAAGGACGGTGGCAGAGAAGATTAATGATACGGCACAAAGAAAATTCCAGTTTTTCTTCATGACCTCTGATGGAACAGGAGACATAACAACTACTATTTTAATGTGTGATATATATGATCACTAATTTACTATGGGCCTTGAAGAATTTTATAAAAATATAGTCGCAATGAAGTCGTAATAATGAAGTGGTCCACTGTCGGAGTCCATTTTGGATCATTTCACACATTAAAACACACACAGAATAGGCTGCAGTCAGTTATCTGCCTATGAGCACTCTGCTTACTTATTAGCATGAGGTCTTTGGACTGCCACAGCGTGTAATGACCAACCCTGCCTGATATGCCAACTCTGTGTGTGTGTGTGTGTGTGTGTGTGTGTGTGTGTGTGTGTGTGTGTGTGTGTGTGTGTGTGTGTGTGTACATATGCATGCTGGGCTCCATGTGATATCTTCCTCCTCTCACTTCACCGTGGCACATTGAGTTATGCTGCCCGCCCCGTCCCTGCCCTGCTCGCGTTCTGGGCCTTTTTTAAAGTGCGTAACTATCGTCCCCGCTCGCTCACAGCAGCAGGTGTGTTATGTGAGTGGAGTGCAAGTGCAACACTTCAGTTGTGTGGTGTCACGAGCGAATGCGGGATGCGGGATGCTCCTTTCTCTTTAGAGGTGTTGGAGGGCTGTAGACAGGAGAGCGAGTGGAGGGATGAGACGTGTCAGTGAGCAGGAAGAGAGACAGTTGTATTCTTACTGTAGCCAAAGGAGCATTTTCAGTTTTGTGGGATGTCAGCGCTCTGCAATAAAAACGTACAGTCACGATGCAAAATAACAAACTGTAACGATTGCGGCTAGAACAGAATGAGAAGTAATGAAGGGATTATCACATGCCAAGCTTAACTGAATATATTTTAGCTCCTGACCTTATAGTGTATATAAAGATAGACGACACGAAAGCTATAGCCAAAGTGTCTTGATCGCCCCCTGGTGGCTGGCTGTCCTAAATCCTGCCTCCTTCATGTTAGTGGAAAGGACATGGATCACACCAAGAAGTCACAACAAATATATCCTGATTTTTGTTGTGCTCATCATCATCTTTATTGACAGTCCAGAGTTAGCTTCAGTTTGGATTGTGTGGTCACTTGAGATCTGATCCCTCGAACCACATGTGGGATGTTTGCAGTGAGATCGCAAATGAGTCCTCGGCCACGTCGACAAACCTCCTACTCAACTACAGTTTCAGTTTTAGCAACGGTTTTAGTTTTCTCATAATTTCCCAAAAATCGATTTATTTTATGGCAGCCCGCCACAATATCAACATTGATTGCCTCATATTGATTTTTCTATTTTTATACATTTATTTCAGATGGGTAAAATCTTACTTTATTGTAGAGCTGTTATTGATTCCCCCCCCCCTCTAACACAAACACCCACAGTGACAACAGACCCGTCTTTTATCATCAGAACAAAGTATTTGGTTTTTGCAAAGAGTGAAGTACAGCCATGAATTTAAAAAAGGACCTGGGAAGAAGTTAAAATAATTGTTGAATCTTAATACACATGCAAAATGTACGTAGTCCTACATGCATCGTATTTCCTTCCTGAGCTCTTATCTTAAAAGCTTGTTATCATGTCATCCCCTCTCTTTCTTTCCCAGTTTTCATCACACTTCCATATGGTGCTTATCCTTTTGAGGGTGGTGGTCATGAAACCAATTGGGCAAGAGACAGGGAACGGCCTAGGACACTTTGCTAGTCCATCACAGGACTTGGGAGGAAGCCGGAGAACCCAGAGAAACACTTGAAAATGCAAAAGGAACTGGAATTCAAACCAATTACCTTCACCACTGTGCCACCCTCCATCACTCTTCACATAAATATCTATAAATAAGCCACAATTTCATTAGATTGTTCAGCATCCAGTGTGTATTCCATATTAAACTCATGTCGCCACATACGGTCGGTGAGTAAAGTGGCTATTTCAGCGTTAACGGTTGTGAACGGTGCAAAAACACTGAACATCTGGTTTCTCCACTTGCACCTTCCTACCACATTTATGTATGCAGCACATACAGCGGTCCTCCCCTCCCTTAAGATTTATCGCACTCATTTGTACAAAAGTGTGGAGGAGAGGAACCATGTGGCTGGAATGTAAATGTCCCGTATACATTTCACACTGATCAACACAGCAAACGGAGGGGGAAGAGGAAACTGACTGAGGAATAGACGAGGTACAAAAGAAGTGGGGAGAGGAGAAAAGAAGGTTATGAGCGAGGAAACGAGAGGAGAGAAGAAGAGATGGGATTTATTCAGTGTAGGAAATTGTAATGGATTCTGTTAAGTTCCACAGTGGTGCAGAGGTTTCATCAAGTTCTTGTTGGTGAATGTTTATTTCATATATTTTCTTATATTTTAGTTTAATCTCATGAAAATAAATAGTCGACCCTGCATTTGGACGACACGTCTTCAGTCCTGGTTTCCACAGGTTTGATTGGTCTCCTGCCTCATTTCCCTTGATCTCTTTTTATATCTGCAAGCTTATCTCACATTTTCATTCCCATCCATTTCTTGCTCTCTGTTTCCCCTCCTCTCTGTTTCTGTTTTTCCCCAAACTGTCTCGCTCTCACACTCTCTTCTCCTGTGCCGCGTTATGTAACCACGGTTCTGCGCCTTCGTGCTCCACTTTCTCGTAGGGGGGTGCGAGGGAGCCTGTGTGGTTAAACAACGCAGATGAACACTGGGAAACAGGGGCCGGGGTTATTGGTTGTAAGGACTAATGGTAACCGGTGTGTTTTTTTATTCCATCGCTGAGGACAGAGGGAGGGAGGGCAAAGATGAGCAGAGCAGATGAAGTGACCTTGTTTCCTGGAGCGGTAGCTGAACTCTAAAGTGCTTGTTTCACATCAGCCTCTGTAAAAAACCTGAGCGGCTCTTCTGCAGTCATCATACTCCACTTTATATTCTTCAGTGTGTTTACTGCGGCCAAGTTTCCCATAATCACAACCGAGAATGTATTTTAAAAACCCAGTAACTGCAGAATGATTTCGCCTGTTTACGAACACAAACAGCAGTTGGAACAGCAGCAGTGGTATTTAAGGCACTTTCAAGACACTTAACACCTGATTGCCACTAATTGCTTCAGAAATCCTGCTCCTGCTCAGAGTCTAATTCCAGATCCTCCCTGAGAATCATCACATTTTGTGTGTTTTACCTCAGTATCACAGTAACTCAGTGATAGCTGCCTGGATACACTGTGGACAGGAGCTGCTGACCACTTACATGGCAAAAAAATTCAATTAGCCAAAGTGTTTCGCTTGAAGTTAACGGCAGAATCCATAGAAACATAAACATTTCCTGCATAAAACCCACAAAGTGTGATGGAAACTTTACTTCAACCCATTCAGATTATTACTGAAATGCAGCCAAGCAACCGAACACGACAATCTGCTTCGTATTTGCTGCAGCGTGCACAGTGTACACGGATGAGCGTTTGTTTTTAGGTATTTTAATAAAGACGGACTAAAAAGCTTATTTGTTTTAAAAACGAGAACATGTTCGCGTGGACCGAGGCTGAAAAAAACATTTCCGACTCTACTTGCCAACTCTTTTCAAACGGCTTAATACTCTGCAGCCCGAGTATGTTCCAGACGTGCTCTTTGAAGATTATGTTTCATGCACAGCCCTTCAGTCCTCCGGTGTTGGCCTTTCGAATGTTTTCAGGCGAGGATTTGCAGAAGACGCAGCTTGTAATATCTACGATGGCGACCCTCAGAGCAGCCTGCCAGCGAGCCGGAGGGCGACGGAGAGGGTGGTCTCCCTAATCGGCAGGGTCATCACTTTACTTAGCTGCACACATCTGGATTTAACCATTTCATTCGGGCACTCAGACGAGGATATCTGCTAAAAAACACACGGCCGGTGACTTGGAGCCACAGGGTATGTCGACATTTGTGGCCGTATGAAAATATTGCTGGATCACAGCTCTGCAGGTTAATAACGAAAAGAACGGGGGAGGAGAAAGGAAGCAGGGGAGGGGGTGTTTGACGCTGATGGATGAGGGAGATGGATTGAGAGACTAATGCCTGGAGAGAGGGAGGAATGGATGTGTAAGGTGAGCTGTATTTTGACCATCAGGGCTGTCGTGTAGCGATGAGGAATCTATGTTCCCTCTGTCATTTTCCATCCACTCCGTGTTATTTCACACTCCGGCTCAAGGGCAAGACATCAAACTCTCTTTTTACTCTCTCTGGTTCTTCTCTTGCTCCCTTGCTCATCTATTCTTTCCTTCTTCCTCTCTTCCTCGCAGTGACAGGGTTCCCTCGGCCAGCGTCAGTGTTGCGTCACCCTGACATTGAAACGCTGATACAACATCAGTATAATTAGAACACACATATCGACTGCCTCATGCTGCCAAGTGTGAGTGTGCGTATGTTTGAGTGTGCGTGCGTGTGTGTCTGTGTGTGTGTTTCACATACAAACTAAAGCCGGTTTTCAGCATATGCGACTTCCAGTCATTTAAATGTTAAATCTGATCCAATCCTTTCATTCACAAAAGGACATCCCTGTTTTTTTGTCTTTAAAACACTCTTGAGTGACTCATTATTATTCTGTTTTATTTGGTTTTATTCCAGAATTGCTGGAACGATAACACAACAAAAAGTGCATCATTCACTTGAGTAGTAGACAAACAATAATTGCGGCCAGTGCTTCACACAACATTGGCAACATTGACACAGCAGAAAAATCATTCAAATATAAATTGGAACGAGTTGACAGAGAATTAGAAAGTCTCCAGTGATAATTAGAGGCTTTTCTAAGTACTTAGAAGTCGCAGGTAGGAAAACGTTATTGAATTTAAATTGGGCAGAGCAGCGACATTACAACTCCTCCAGCACAGCAGCTCTCGTGTACTATGATAGTGTCATCATGCGTTTGTAACTGCAGGGCTGAAGCCTGATTGATTTTCATTATAGCTCAAACGCAGTATTATTAATCCTGAGTACAAAGAGCAAACACAATCCTGCTCAGTACACAGATAGTAGAGATACACGCTGCTGCTGCTGCCTCTGTGAAGCACACGGGTTGTTGTCTTAGTGTCTTCGTATCGTAAAACACTTAAAACAGTTACAAGAGTCTGGTGTCATGAGGCAACATAATGAAATACAAATATATTTTGTGGTGAGGTTAAGGTTAAGGGATAAGGGTTTTGGTTAGTGGGTCCACAATGAATGGAAGTCAATGCAGAGTCCTCATATAGGATAGCTGCAGTATGAGTGAGGGAGCGATGGAGAGAGAGACGGGGGACACGGTGGACAGGCGTATTTTATCCAGCATAAACAAAAACAAATTATTTTTAAGGCACAGGGAAAGAGCGGGTTTGTTTCTGTGTGTGCATGAGAGAAAGTAGGAGAGAGAGAGAGAGGCCGAGCGCGTGTTAATCAGATACATGTTTGTTATTTTGCCAAAGCATCAATTCCCTGAAAACATCTTGTTCTCTTCCAGTCTGTTCTGAAGCGACGGCCGCCTTTTAGAAAAGTGTAAAAACGTCTATTTTGAGACCGCGAATGTGAAAATTGCGAGCACGGCTCTGTGCTGCTGCTAATGCCGTTAATGCTGCTTTGTTGAATAGGGTGTTTGTGATTCTCAGTGTGTGTGTGTGTGTGTGTGTGTGTGTGTGTGTGTGTGTGTGTGTGTGTGTGTGTGTGTGTGTGTGTGTGTGTGTGTGTGTGTGTGTGTGTGTGTGGATGGGTTGGGAGGGGGGAGGTTAATGGGAGTCGAGCAGAAGACAAAATCATACCGTGGTTTTATCGACTATGGGCCTTGTTCCCTCCCCAGAGTCCCGTCTCATCAATTATACGACATGTTACACCACCAACATACAGAATAAACCCCCACTCAGCTGCCGGGGAACAGCAACAACACACTGTGGGAAGAAAAAACTCTCTTTTGTGTCACAGAATTATCATTGAACGGAGCAGGAATCTTGAATGTACGCTTTACAAAGAAGGAAAAATACAAACCAAGGATAGAAACTGGGCTGATGGTATGATAACTTTTAAAGGGTTATAATGAGAAGAGTAGAAATATGGGAGGAACCTTGTAACTGTTGGAGAAGAACCAACTAGAAAAACGTGCACATTTTCTCATTTCCTGCTTGTCTGTCTGTATGAGAGGAAGATAAATAACACAGGTTTTTTGGGCCTCAACAGTGAAAAAGTGCTGCAGAGATTGTTCCCAACGCAGGAACTGCCCAGTGCAGCCTGTCGCAACAAGTCTGAGTGTGTAACCGAGTTCATAGACGAGAGAGAGAGAGAGTCTGTGTGTTGGTGAGGAAACGATTGAAAAGAGCCCCAGAAGAACGTGACCATTGTTTTTAGGATAAATGCAGCGACGCTTTGCGAGCTAGTTCAGCCGCCAACTGGAGCTGCACTGCTCCAATCATGTGACCTGCCTCACTCTCCACAATCCTCCATCATATACAGTACATCCTCCCAATGTGGTCGTCTACTTTCAGTGTCTCCACCACGCCAGCATCCACCTGTAGGCTCCGACAGGGGGGGGGTAAAGATATTTCCTGCAACTCCCTATTATATCAATGGAATCATACAGTATCTGGTCGGAGCCTTGACGCCAAACTAACTATGTTCTGCTGCTCTATAAACATTTAAACTCAAGTTTTCTGACCCAAATGTTGCAAAAAACACATCAAGTAACATGTAAAATGTACTTTGTGACAATCGTGTGATATTAGACGGCTACATCGACGTGTCTCTCGGCTTTGGCGGCATTCTTCACAGTAGATGTTCTTGTAGCACGCTGATGAATGTGGGGAAATCAGTGGCACTGAGTGGGAGAAAGAGCCACGAGACAGGAAAAGGAACGAGAGGAGCACGAGCCTTCGAATGTAAAATGAACAGTAAGGGATGAAAGTCAAGAGTGCCATCCCCCTCCTCTTCATCAACACTCATCCTCCCCTTTTCGTTTCATCTCTGTTCCACAACACGGAACATGCACGAGGGTTTGGGCAAAACAAGCTAGCAGGTAATTATTTTTTGGACGATAGGGAAAAGGGATAGGGGATAGATTGGGAGGAAAATCCTTCTTCTTCTTGTTTAATCTGCGTGTGAAGTATAAGCTCTCTCTCTCAGATATGATGCTGTGTAGAGATAAGAGCCGAGAGGCACAGCCATGACGGGCAAATGTAGGCGGGGAAGAGAGGGGCAAAGACGACAGGAGAGTGAAGCTGGGGAAAACATACGCAGCACGACATATTGGTTTCTGGTTTTGAAAGCTAGAATAAAAAAGGGAGGAAAAGACTGAACTTTGTGCCATCAGTAATATAATGATTTAACTGTATAGACAGATTTTTTAATTTGGCCCACGTCAACTAACATGGAGGAGGCAGGATTGCAATAACAACGGTAAAATGCATGAATGAATACATTAATTTCATGAGACTAGTTTTTTGGATACTCAACATTCTTCAGGTATCAGCTGTTTTACCTGCGGGTGATATATTTCAGTTTCTTTCCCTCCACAGTGTGAAAGATATTAAAAAGCTGAGAAGGAACCAGCGGGTCGAAGGGCAGATAGCAAAGAAATTAAGAGCTGGGTAATAGATGGGAAAGGTGACATGGTGATGAATAAAAATGAGACGGCTGGACAGAAAGACGGACAGACAGGAGACGAGCAGAGAGAGAGAAGACCAGCTACAGTGCACAGACAGCGGTGATGCTTGTTACTCTGCGCGCTCCAGCAAACAGTTACATGTAAGCACTTGATTTTCTGTCAGGGCGACTTGGAGCCTGCGTCACTCTACACTGGGACAAGACCATTACCGCGATCACTGGAGTGAAAATGGAGTCCACGGTGGACGGCGTGTACCCAAACTCCATGTACAGTAGATGCTACACACACAAGCGCACACAACCAAAGTTTACACACTCTTTACACACAGAGAGCCACAAAGCAACACTGACACAATTGTCCCAGGAGACGGCAAAGCTTTGATTGACTGGCGATGCATTTCAACAATGGTTCCTCCCACAAGCCTCCCACAGAGCCTCCACATGACAGAGTCAGACGAGACACAGATGCTGGTTTACAGCCCACATTGATATTGACGGCTGTGTGTGTGTGTGTGTGTGGGGGGGGGGGGTTATCAGATTATTAGACAAACTTTTATGCAAGTTTGTTGTGGAAATCGACCCTGAGTCCAGCCTCCTGCTGAGGGGATGATTTATTTATTTTTCAATCAAAGGCTTGAAAGGTAATTCTAATACAACCCTTGATTGAATGAGTAAATATTAATACGAAGCAAAGATTGGAAATAAGAAATGATGATGGTGGTGAAGAGGAGCCGCGACTTCTGGGAATTTGTTTCCCCTCCTTGGTTTGGTATGAAAATAAATTGCAGGAGCCGAGACACGGAAACTGCGAGTTTGAGCCTCGCTGTTGTATTTTCATTTAAATTTCTTTGAAATAACCGCAGAGAAAGAGAAGATGTGAGGAAGGTTAAAAGAATATATTGTGCTTTTGTTGAAGAAAGCTAATAATAGAGAGACGGAGGACATAATCATTTTTGCTTTGAGGAGTAACAATGACTCTTTGCTTGAAGTTTCTCTTTTCAGGATTTCAACTCGTGAAGCAAATATTGTAAACTCTGAAAACCCTCATGAGCTAAATTCAATACAATATTGACCTTAAAATATCAAAGCAAACAGGAGATGGATGACATCTTCCATCTTCTTTCCTCTCACAATGAGCCATCAGGCTATTATGCATAAATTACATTTAAAATACGTATGATAAACTACATACATTGTGCAGAAATATTGGTATTTATTACCATTGTTACTATTATGATGTGTGAAATAAAAAACTATGATTTTATATATTTTTCCAACAAATGTTCACTGTTTTATTAATGTGCACAAAGTGTCTACAGGGATCATTCAAACACTGAATACATATTTATGATATCAGGCCGTTTTGATTTAATTTTGACCATCTGTCATACTTTTCAGCCTGAGTTTTGGCAGATGCTGTGTCGTCGCGCAATGGAGGTGAATAAAGAGGAGAGGAAAACAACAGGATGTAAGAAAGGAGGAAATAAGGAGGAAATAGAAAAAACAGCGCACAGCGGGAGCGTGAGGAGAAGAAGAGTATGGAGATCAGCTGACGTGGAGCCGCTGCAGCAACAGATGAGCTGAGGAACTCAAACGCTCTGCAGCAATCTGTCTCTCTGAGCTGTGCTGCACTGAGGTGTGGTGCGGAGTTACAATCACAACAACTGGTACCGCCGCCTCTGTGGGACACGCATGTGAAAAGACACGCCTGCAGGACGTATTGGGATCCTTTAAACAAGTATATCAAATGTAAAAATACACCAATCTTGCATAAGTATTTGCACTAGTACTAGCGTGTTCAGGTTCAGACGCAAACAACAGAAAGCCTGTGGGGTTCGGGTCAGGTTTGGTAAGTTGGTTAGAAGCACTCTAACGGATTGGCTGTGGCTCACTCTTCCTCGTTCCGTGTGCCGAAGTGTCCTTGGGCAAGAAACTGATGATGAGGCTCCAAGTGCACGAGATGGCAGCCTTCGTATCCTCGATATTTGAGCTTCAAGTCTGGAAAGCGTGTGGAGGTGGAGATGAGTCGTCCGTCTTTCAGTTTGTGTTACAGGATGTCAAATGTTGATTATGTGTGAGGTCATCCTGAGTCAGTCACAGTTCACACGAGAAGCTGTGAAACTGATCAGATTGCCATTGTTTAGCTCGGTGGAGACGAACCCAGGATAAAACCCATCGTGACCTGACACCATCCCACAGTGTGCTGCTGCTCCTCCGAGTTGTTTACTTCAAAAACTTTTTAAATCCTTAATTTGGATGTGTGCACGATCCAAAAAGTCAATTGCGTGGAAGAAAACTCTCAAGCCTGTTAGCTGGCCGAAATCCAACATCCTGCTTAGTAACCGCAGTGTGTGTGTGTGTGTGTGTGTGTGTGTGTGTGTGAAAATGTTTTAAATCCCTTTTAAAATCCAAAGTGCCAAAGATCACAGAAAGTTTTTAACAACTCAAATGTGAGAGATGGCACAAAAATAAGGCCCAGGTTTAAAAAAAAAAAACACTCACAATTATCACTCTAAGCCTGAAATATGCACGGAGACTAACGAACGGCACGACGAGCAACACTAGAGGAATTATAATTACGTGGCGGTTTGAGTTAACGCTGCACTTCGGGAGTCTATTTTCTCGTCCCGCTGCAGCATCAAAGAGTTTATTTTGGGTTCAGATGGAGGAAGTTGAATTAACAGGGCAAATGAGACTCTTGTTGGAGCTCCTGCTGAAGCGAGGGTGAGAGAAGCAACGGCTCGAACAATAGAGGTGAAATCAGCGCTGACGCCCGAAGACACATTTTACATTAGTGATGAGTTTCTTTGTGAAGTGCAAAGTCAATTTGAGGAATAGTTTGATGTTTTGTTTTGGGGGTTATTTGCTTGATTTTTTTATTTGATCGTTTTAATCAGCAGGTCTTGATATTTTCTGTTCTAGATGAAAAAAGAAAATTATTGAAGTTATGACATGGCAGAAACACACACACACACACACACACACACACACACACGCCTTTATTCTGACTACAAAGCTCCCAACGCAATGTTCATCTGGCCGCCGCTGTAACCGCCCGCTGCGTGCACATGTTTATCTCTTGGCTCTAAACACACCTGTCAAGGGCGATGATGAAAAGCGCCACCGCGGTTGAACAATAGCGGAAAGAGGGGAGCGCTGTTGATGAAACACAATACA